>NW_026708124.1:0-154819 GCF_902713425.1 Acipenser ruthenus
GAGTGAGGTGGTTGTGGATGAGCTGGTTGGTTCCCCTCATTCAGTGATGGTCTATCTCTTATTTACAGTGTTCACCATGATCAGTGAGGTGGTTGTTGATGAGCTGGTGGGTTCCACTCACTCAGTGATGGCTAGCTCTCTTATTCACAGTGTTCACCATGATGAGTGAGGTGGTTGTGGATGAGCTGGTGGGTTCCTCTCATTCAGTGATGGCTACCTCTCTTATTCACAGTGTTCACCATGATGAGATGATTTGGTTGTGGATGAGCTGGTGGGTTCCTCTCACTCAGTGATGGCTACCTCTCTTATTCACAGTGTTCACCATGATGAGTGATGTGGTTGTTCATGAGCTGGTGAGTTCCACTCATTCAGTGATGGCTACCTCTCTTATTCACAGTATTCACCATGATGAATGAGGTGGTTGTGGATGAGCTGGTGGGTTCCCATCACTCAGTGATGGTCTATCTCTTATTCACAGTGTTCACCATGATGAGTGAGGTGGTTGTGGATGAGCTGGTGGGTTCCCCGCACTCAGTGATGTCTTCCTCTCAAATTCACAGTGTTCACCACGATGAGTGAGGTGGTTGTGGATGAGCTGGTGGGTTCCCTTGACTCAGTGATGGTCTAACTCTTATTCACAGTGTTCACCATGATGAGTGAGGTGGTTGTGGATCAGCTGGTGGGTTCCATTCACTCAGTGATGGCTACCTCTCTTATTCACAGTATTCACCATGATGAGTGAGGTGGTTGTGGATGAGCTGGTTGGTTCCCTTCACTCAGTGATGGCTACCTCTCTTATTCACAGTGTTCACTATGATGAGTGAGGTGGTTGTGGATGAGCTGGTGGGTTCCCTTGACTCAGTGATGGTCTAACTCTTATTCAAAGTGTTCACCATGATGAGTGAGGTGGTAGTGGATGAGCTGGTGGGTTCCCCTCACTCAGTGATAGCTACCTCTCTTATTCACAATGTTCACTATGATGAGTGAGGTGGTTGTGGATGAACTGGAGGGTTCCCCTCACTCAGTGATGGCTACCTCTCTTATTCACAGTGTTCACTATGATGAGTGAGGTGGTTGTGGATGAGCTGGTTTGTTCCCCTCATTCAGTGATGGTCTATCTCTTATTCACAGTGTTCACCATGATGAGTGAGGTGGTTGTGGATGAACTGGAGGGTTCCTCTCACTCAGTGATGGCTACCTCTCTTATTCACAGTGTTCACCATGATGAGTGAGGTGGTTGTGGATGAGCTGGTGGGTTCCCTTCACTCAGTAGTGGTCTATCTCTTTTTCACAGTTTTCACCATTATGAGTGAGGTGGTTGTGGATGAGCCGGTGGGTTCCCCTCACTCAGTGAGAGTCTATCTCCTATTCAAAGTGTTCACCATGATGAGTGAGGTGGTTGTGGATGAACTGGAGGGTTCCCCTCACTCAGTGATGGCTACCTCTCTTATTCACAGTGTTCACTATGATGAGTGAGGTGGTTGTGGATGAGCTGGTGGGTTCCCCTCATTCAGTGATGGTCTATCTCTTATTCACAGTGTTCACCATGATGAGTGAGGTGGTTGTGGATGAACTGGAGGGTTCCCCTCACTCAGTGATGGCTACCTCTCTTATTCACAGTGTTCACTATGATGAGTGAGGTGGTTGTGGATGAGCTGGTGGGTTCCCCTCACTCAGTGATGGTCCATTTCTTATTCACAGTGTTCACCATGATGATTGAGGTGGTTGTGAATGAGCTGGTGGGTTCCCTTCACTCAGTGACGGCTACCTCTCTTATTCACAGTGTTCACCATGATGAGTGAGGTGGTTGTGGATGAGCTGGTGTGTTCCCTTCACTCAGTGATGTCCTATCTCTTATTCACAGTGTTCACCATGATGAGTGAGGTGGTTGTGGATGAGCTGGTGTGTTCCCTTCACTCAGTGAAGGTCTATCTCTTATTCACAGTGTTCACCATGATGAGTGAGGTGGTTGTGGATGAGCTGGTGGCATCTCTTCACTCAGTGACGGCTACCTCTCTTATTCACAGTGTTCACCATGATGAGTGAGGTGGTTGTGGATGAGCTGGTGGGTTCCCCTAACTCAGTGATGGTCTATCTCTTATTCACATTCTTCACTATGATGAGTGAGGTGGTTGTGGATGAGCTGGTGGGTTCCACTCATTCAGTGATGGCTACCTTCTTATTCACAGTGTTCACTATGATGAGTGAGGTGGTTGTGGATGAGCTGGTGGGTTCCCCTCATTCAGTGATGGTCTACCTCTTATTCACAGTGTTCACCATGATGAGTGAGGTGGTTGTTGATGAGCTGGTGGGTTCCCCTCACTCAGTGATTGCTACCTCTCTTATTCACAGTGTTCACCATGATGAGTGAGGTGGTTGTGGATGAGCTGGTGGGTTCCCCTCACTCAGTGATGGTCTATCTCTTATTCACAGTGTTCACCATGATGAGTGAGGTAGTTGTGGATGAGCTGGTGGTTTCCCATCACTCAGTGATGGTCTATCTCCTATTCACAGTGTTCACCATGATGAGTGAGGTGGTTGTGGATGAGCTGGTTGGTTCCCCTCATTCAGTGATGGTCTATCTCTTATTTACAGTGTTCACCATGATCAGTGAGGTGGTTGTTGATGAGCTGGTGGGTTCCACTCACTCAGTGATGGCTAGCTCTCTTATTCACAGTGTTCACCATGATGAGTGAGGTGGTTGTGGATGAGCTGGTGGGTTCCTCTCATTCAGTGA
Organism: Acipenser ruthenus; assembly: GCF_902713425.1. Lineage (NCBI taxonomy): Eukaryota > Metazoa > Chordata > Actinopteri > Acipenseriformes > Acipenseridae > Acipenser > Acipenser ruthenus. The sequence continues at coordinate 2,738 of NW_026708124.1, forward strand.
TGGCTACCTCTCTTATTCACAGTGTTCACCATGATGAGATGATTTGGTTGTGGATGAGCTGGTGGGTTCCTCTCACTCAGTGATGGCTACCTCTCTTATTCACAGTGTTCACCATGATGAGTGATGTGGTTGTTCATGAGCTGGTGAGTTCCACTCATTCAGTGATGGCTACCTCTCTTATTCACAGTATTCACCATGATGAATGAGGTGGTTGTGGATGAGCTGGTGGGTTCCCATCACTCAGTGATGGTCTATCTCTTATTCACAGTGTTCACCATGATGAGTGAGGTGGTTGTGGATGAGCTGGTGGGTTCCCCGCACTCAGTGATGTCTTCCTCTCTCATTCACAGTGTTCACCACGATGAGTGAGGTGGTTGTGGATGAGCTGGTGGGTTCCCTTGACTCAGTGATGGTCTAACTCTTATTCACAGTGTTCACCATGATGAGTGAGGTGGTTGTGGATCAGCTGGTGGGTTCCATTCACTCAGTGATGGCTACCTCTCTTATTCACAGTATTCACCATGATGAGTGAGGTGGTTGTGGATGAGCTGGTGGGTTCCCCTCACTCAGTGAGAGTCTATCTCCAATTCAAAGTGTTCACCATGATGAGTGAGGTGGTAGTGGATGAGCTGGTGGGTTCCCCTCACTCAGTGATAGCTACCTCTCTTATTCACAATGTTCACTATGATGAGTGAGGTGGTTGTGGATGAACTGGAGGGTTCCCCTCACTCAGTGATGGCTACCTCTCTTATTCACAGTGTTCACTATGATGAGTGAGGTGGTTGTGGATGAACTGGAGGGTTCCCCTCACTCAGTGATGGCTACCTCTCTTATTCACAGTGTTCACTATGATGAGTGAGGTGGTTGTGGATGAGCTGGTGGGTTCCCCTCATTCAGTGATGGTCTATCTCTTATTCACAGTGTTCACCATGATGAGTGAGGTGGTTGTGGATGAACTGGAGGGTTCCCCTCACTCAGTGATGGCTACCTCTCTTATTCACAGTGTTCACTATGATGAGTGAGGTGGTTGTGGATGAGCTGGTGGGTTCCCCTCACTCAGTGATGGTCCATTTCTTATTCACAGTGTTCACCATGATGATTGAGGTGGTTGTGGATGAGCTGGTGGGTTCCCTTCACTCAGTGACGGCTACCTCTCTTATTCACAGTGTTCACCATGATGAGTGAGGTGGTTGTGGATGAGCTGGTGTGTTCCCTTCACTCAGTGATGTCCTATCTCTTATTCACAGTGTTCACCATGATGTGTGAGGTGGTTGTGGATGAGCTGTGTGTTCCCTTCACTCAGTGAAGGTCTATCTCTTATTCACAGTGTTCACCATGATGAGTGAGGTGGTTGTGGATCAGCTGGTGGGTTCCATTCACTCAGTGATGGCTACCTCTCTTATTCACAGTATTCACCATGATGAGTGAGGTGGTTGTGGATGAGCTGGTGGGTTCCCTTCACTCAGTAGTGGTCTATCTCTTTTTCACGGTTTTCACCATTATGAGAGAGGTGGTTGTGGATGAGCTGGTGGGTTCCCCTCACTCAGTGAGAGTCTATCTCCTATTCAAAGTGTTCACCATGATGAGTGAGGTGGTAGTGGATGAGCTGGTGGGTTCCCCTCACTCAGTGATAGCTACCTCTCTTATTCACAATGTTCACTATGATGAGTGAGGTGGTTGTGGATGAACTGGAGGGTTCCCCTCACTCAGTGATGGCTACCTCTCTTATTCACAGTGTTCACTATGATGAGTGAGGTGGTTGTGGATGAGCTGGTTTGTTCCCCTCATTCAGTGATGGTCTATCTCTTATTCACAGTGTTCACCATGATGAGTGAGGTGGTTGTGGATGAACTGGAGGGTTCCTCTCACTCAGTGATGGCTACCTCTCTTATTCACAGTGTTCACCATGATGAGTGAGGTGGTTGTGGATGAGCTGGTGGGTTCCCTTCACTCAGTAGTGGTCTATCTCTTTTTCACAGTTTTCACCATTATGAGTGAGGTGGTTGTGGATGAGCTGGTGGGTTCCCCTCACTCAGTGAGAGTCTATCTCCTATTCAAAGTGTTCACCATGATGAGTGAGGTGGTTGTGGATGAACTGGAGGGTTCCCCTCACTCAGTGATGGCTACCTCTCTTATTCACAGTGTTCACTATGATGAGTGAGGTGGTTGTGGATGAGCTGGTGGGTTCCCCTCATTCAGTGATGGTCTATCTCTTATTCACAGTGTTCACCATGATGAGTGAGGTGGTTGTGGATGAACTGGAGGGTTCCCCTCACTCAGTGATGGCTACCTCTCTTATTCACAGTGTTCACTATGATGAGTGAGGTGGTTGTGGATGAGCTGGTGGGTTCCCCTCACTCAGTGATGGTCCATTTCTTATTCACAGTGTTCACCATGATGATTGAGGTTTTTGTGGATGAGCTGGTGGGTTCCCTTCACTCAGTGACGGCTACCTCTCTTATTCACAGTGTTCACCATGATGAGTGAGGTGGTTGTGGATGAGCTGGTGTGTTCCCTTCACTCAGTGATGTCCTATCTCTTATTCACAGTGTTCACCATGATGAGTGAGGTGGTTGTGGATGAGCTGGTGTGTTCCCTTCACTCAGTGAAGGTCTATCTCTTATTCACAGTGTTCACCATGATGAGTGAGGTGGTTGTGGATGAGCTGGTGGCATCTCTTCACTCAGTGACGGCTACCTCTCTTATTCACAGTGTTCACCATGATGAGTGAGGTGGTTGTGGATGAGCTGGTGGGTTCCCCTAACTCAGTGATGGTCTATCTCTTATTCACATTCTTCACTATGATGAGTGAGGTGGTTGTGGATGAGCTGGTGGGTTCCACTCATTCAGTGATGGCTACCTTCTTATTCACAGTGTTCACTATGATGAGTGAGGTGGTTGTGGATGAGCTGGTGGGTTCCCCTCATTCAGTGATGGTCTACCTCTTATTCACAGTGTTCACCATGATGAGTGAGGTGGTTGTTGATGAGCTGGTGGGTTCCCCTCACTCAGTGATTGCTACCTCTCTTATTCACAGTGTTCACCATGATGAGTGAGGTGGTTGTGGATGAGCTGGTGGGTTCCCCTCACTCAGTGATGGTCTATCTCTTATTCACAGTGTTCACCATGATGAGTGAGGTAGTTGTGGATGAGCTGGTGGTTTCCCATCACTCAGTGATGGTCTATCTCCTATTCACAGTGTTCACCATGATGAGTGAGGTGGTTGTGGATGAGCTGGTTGGTTCCCCTCATTCAGTGATGGTCTATCTCTTATTTACAGTGTTCACCATGATCAGTGAGGTGGTTGTTGATGAGCTGGTGGGTTCCACTCACTCAGTGATGGCTAGCTCTCTTATTCACAGTGTTCACCATGATGAGTGAGGTGGTTGTGGATGAGCTGGTGGGTTCCTTTCATTCAGTGATGGCTACCTCTCTTATTCACAGTGTTCACCATGATGAGATGATTTGGTTGTGGATGAGCTGGTGGGTTCCTCTCACTCAGTGATGGCTACCTCTCTTATTCACAGTGTTCACCATGATGAGTGATGTGGTTGTTCATGAGCTGGTGAGTTCCACTCATTCAGTGATGGCTACCTCTCTTATTCACAGTATTCACCATGATGAATGAGGTGGTTGTGGATGAGCTGGTGGGTTCCCATCACTCAGTGATGGTCTATCTCTTATTCACAGTGTTCACCATGATGAGTGAGGTGGTTGTGGATGAGCTGGTGGGTTCCCCGCACTCAGTGATGTCTTCCTCTCTCATTCACAGTGTTCACCACGATGAGTGAGGTGGTTGTGGATGAGCTGGTGGGTTCCCTTGACTCAGTGATGGTCTAACTCTTATTCACAGTGTTCACCATGATGAGTGAGGTGGTTGTGGATCAGCTGGTGGGTTCCATTCACTCAGTGATGGCTACCTCTCTTATTCACAGTATTCACCATGATGAGTGAGGTGGTTGTGGATGAGCTGGTGGGTTCCCCTCACTCAGTGAGAGTCTATCTCCAATTCAAAGTGTTCACCATGATGAGTGAGGTGGTAGTGGATGAGCTGGTGGGTTCCCCTCACTCAGTGATAGCTACCTCTCTTATTCACAATGTTCACTATGATGAGTGAGGTGGTTGTGGATGAACTGGAGGGTTCCCCTCACTCAGTGATGGCTACCTCTCTTATTCACAGTGTTCACTATGATGAGTGAGGTGGTTGTGGATGAACTGGAGGGTTCCCCTCACTCAGTGATGGCTACCTCTCTTATTCACAGTGTTCACTATGATGAGTGAGGTGGTTGTGGATGAGCTGGTGGGTTCCCCTCATTCAGTGATGGTCTATCTCTTATTCACAGTGTTCACCATGATGAGTGAGGTGGTTGTGGATGAACTGGAGGGTTCCCCTCACTCAGTGATGGCTACCTCTCTTATTCACAGTGTTCACTATGATGAGTGAGGTGGTTGTGGATGAGCTGGTGGGTTCCCCTCACTCAGTGATGGTCCATTTCTTATTCACAGTGTTCACCATGATGATTGAGGTGGTTGTGGATGAGCTGGTGGGTTCCCTTCACTCAGTGACGGCTACCTCTCTTATTCACAGTGTTCACCATGATGAGTGAGGTGGTTGTGGATGAGCTGGTGTGTTCCCTTCACTCAGTGATGTCCTATCTCTTATTCACAGTGTTCACCATGATGAGTGAGGTGGTTGTGGATGAGCTGGTGTGTTCCCTTCACTCAGTGAAGGTCTATCTCTTATTCACAGTGTTCACCATGATGAGTGAGGTGGTTGTGGATGAGCTGGTGGCATCTCTTCACTCAGTGACGGCTACCTCTCTTATTCACAGTGTTCACCATGATGAGTGAGGTGGTTGTGGATGAGCTGGTGGGTTCCCCTAACTCAGTGATGGTCTATCTCTTATTCACATTCTTCACTATGATGAGTGAGGTGGTTGTGGATGAGCTGGTGGGTTCCACTCATTCAGTGATGGCTACCTTCTTATTCACAGTGTTCACTATGATGAGTGAGGTGGTTGTGGATGAGCTGGTGGGTTCCCCTCATTCAGTGATGGTCTACCTCTTATTCACAGTGTTCACCATGATGAGTGAGGTGGTTGTTGATGAGCTGGTGGGTTCCCCTCACTCAGTGATTGCTACCTCTCTTATTCACAGTGTTCACCATGATGAGTGAGGTGGTTGTGGATGAGCTGGTGGGTTCCCCTCACTCAGTGATGGTCTATCTCTTATTCACAGTGTTCACCATGATGAGTGAGGTAGTTGTGGATGAGCTGGTGGTTTCCCATCACTCAGTGATGGTCTATCTCCTATTCACAGTGTTCACCATGATGAGTGAGGTGGTTGTGGATGAGCTGGTTGGTTCCCCTCATTCAGTGATGGTCTATCTCTTATTTACAGTGTTCACCATGATCAGTGAGGTGGTTGTTGATGAGCTGGTGGGTTCCACTCACTCAGTGATGGCTAGCTCTCTTATTCACAGTGTTCACCATGATGAGTGAGGTGGTTGTGGATGAGCTAGTGGGTTTCTCTCATTCAGTGATGGCTACCTCTCTTATTCACAGTGTTCACCATGATGAGATGATTTGGTTGTGGATGAGCTGGTGGGTTCCTCTCACTCAGTGATGGCTACCTCTCTTATTCACAGTGTTCACCATGATGAGTGATGTGGTTGTTCATGAGCTGGTGAGTTCCACTCATTCAGTGATGGCTACCTCTCTTATTCACAGTATTCACCATGATGAATGAGGTGGTTGTGGATGAGCTGGTGGGTTCCCATCACTCAGTGATGGTCTATCTCTTATTCACAGTGTTCACCATGATGAGTGAGGTGGTTGTGGATGAGCTGGTGGGTTCCCCGCACTCAGTGATGTCTTCCTCTCTCATTCACAGTGTTCACCACGATGAGTGAGGTGGTTGTGGATGAGCTGGTGGGTTCCCTTGACTCAGTGATGGTCTAACTCTTATTCACAGTGTTCACCATGATGAGTGAGGTGGTTGTGGATCAGCTGGTGGGTTCCATTCACTCAGTGATGGCTACCTCTCTTATTCACAGTATTCACCATGATGAGTGAGGTGGTTGTGGATGAGCTGGTTGGTTCCCTTCACTCAGTAGTGGTCTATCTCTTTTTCACGGTTTTCACCATTATGAGTGAGGTGGTTGTGGATGAGCTGGTGGGTTCCCCTCACTCAGTGAGAGTCTATCTCCAATTCAAAGTGTTCACCATGATGAGTGAGGTGGTAGTGGATGAGCTGGTGGGTTCCCCTCACTCAGTGATAGCTACCTCTCTTATTCACAATGTTCACTATGATGAGTGAGGTGGTTGTGGATGAACTGGAGGGTTCCCCTCACTCAGTGATGGCTACCTCTCTTATTCACAGTGTTCACTATGATGAGTGAGGTGGTTGTGGATGAACTGGAGGGTTCCCCTCACTCAGTGATGGCTACCTCTCTTATTCACAGTGTTCACTATGATGAGTGAGGTGGTTGTGGATGAGCTGGTGGGTTCCCCTCATTCAGTGATGGTCTATCTCTTATTCACAGTGTTCACCATGATGAGTGAGGTGGTTGTGGATGAACTGGAGGGTTCCCCTCACTCAGTGATGGCTACCTCTCTTATTCACAGTGTTCACTATGATGAGTGAGGTGGTTGTGGATGAGCTGGTGGGTTCCCCTCACTCAGTGATGGTCCATTTCTTATTCACAGTGTTCACCATGATGATTGAGGTGGTTGTGGATGAGCTGGTGGGTTCCCTTCACTCAGTGACGGCTACCTCTCTTATTCACAGTGTTCACCATGATGAGTGAGGTGGTTGTGGATGAGATGGTGTGTTCCCTTCACTCAGTGATGTCCTATCTCTTATTCACAGTGTTCACCATGATGAGTGAGGTGGTTGTGGATGAGCTGGTGTGTTCCCTTCACTCAGTGAAGGTCTATCTCTTATTCACAGTGTTCACCATGATGAGTGAGGTGGTTGTGGATGAGCTGGTGGCATCTCTTCACTCAGTGACGGCTACCTCTCTTATTCACAGTGTTCACCATGATGAGTGAGGTGGTTGTGGATGAGCTGGTGGTTTCCCTCACTTAGTGATGGCTACCTCTCTTATTTACAGTGTTCACCATGATGAGTGAGGTGGTTGTGGATGAGCTGGTGGGTTCCCCTCACTCAGTGATGGCTACCTCTATTATTCACATTGTTCACCATGATGAGTGAGGTGGTTGTGGATGAGCTGGTGTGTTCTTTCACTCAGTGATGTCCTATCTCTTATTCACAGTGTTCACCATGATGAGTGAGGTGGTTGTGGATGAGCTGGTGGGTTCCCATCACTCAGTGATGGTCTGTCTCCTATTCACAGTGTTTACCATGATGAGTTAGGTGGTTGTGGATGAGCTGGTGGGTTCCCCTCACTCAGTGATGTTCTATCTCCTATTCACAGTGTTCACCATGATGAGTGAGGTGGTTGTGGATGAGCTGGTGGGTTCCCCTAACTCAGTGATGGTCTATCTCTTATTCACATTCTTCACTATGATGAGTGAGGTGCTTGTGGATGAGCTGGTGGGTTCCCCTCACTCAGTGATGGCTACCTCTCTTATTCACAGTGTTCACTATGATGAGTGAGGTGGTTGTGGATGAGCTGGTGGGTTCCCCTAACTCAGTGATGGTCTATCTCTTATTCACATTCTTCACTATGATGAGTGAGGTGGTTGTGGATGAGCTGGTGGGTTCCACTCATTCAGTGATGGCTACCTTCTTATTCACAGTGTTCACTATGATGAGTAAGGTGGTTGTGGATGAGCTGGTGGGTTCCCCTCATTCAGTGATGGTCTATCTCTTATTCACAGTGTTCACCATGATGAGTGAGGCGGTTGTTGATGAGCTGGTGGGTTCCCCTCACTCAGTGATTGCTACCTCTCTTATTCACAGTGTTCACCATGATGAGTGAGGTGGTTGTGGATGAGCTGGTGGGTTCCCCTCACTCAGTGATGGTCTATCTCTTATTCACAGTGTTCACCATGATGAGTGAGGTAGTTGTGGATGAGCTGGTGGTTTCCCATCACTCAGTGATGGTCTATCTCCTATTCACAGTGTTCACCATGATGAGTGAGGTGGTTGTGGATGAGCTGGTGGGTTCCCCTCATTCAGTGATGGTCTATCTCTTATTTACAGTGTTCACCATGATCAGTGAGGTGGTTGTTGATGAGCTGGTGGGTTCCACTCACTCAGTGATGGCTAGCTCTCTTATTCACAGTGTTCACCATGATGAGTGAGGTGGTTGTGGATGAGCTGGTGGGTTCCTCTCATTCAGTGATGGTTACCTCTCTTATTCACAGTGTTCACCATGATGAGATGATTTGGTTGTGGATGAGCTGGTGGGTTCCTCTCACTCAGTGATGGCTACCTCTCTTATTCGCAGTGTTCACCATGATGAGTGATGTGGTTGTTCATGAGCTGGTGAGTTCCACTCATTCAGTGATGGCTACCTCTCTTATTCACAGTATTCACCATGATGAATGAGGTGGTTGTGGATGAGCTGGTGGGTTCCCATCACTCAGTGATGGTCTATCTCTTATTCACAGTGTTCACCATGATGATTGAGGTGGTTGTGGATGAGCTGGTGGGTTCCCATCACTCAGTGATGGTCTATCTCTTATTCACAGTGTTCACCATGATGAGTGAGGTGGTTGTGGATGAGATGGTGTGTTCCCTTCACTCAGTGATGTCCTATCTCTTATTCACAGTGTTCACCATGATGAGTGAGGTGGTTGTGGATGAGCTGGTGTGTTCCCTTCACTCAGTGAAGGTCTATCTCTTATTCACAGTGTTCACCATGATGAGTGAGGTGGTTGTGGATGAGCTGGTGGCATCTCTTCACTCAGTGACGGCTACCTCTCTTATTCACAGTGTTCACCATGATGAGTGAGGTGGTTGTGGATGAGCTGGTGGTTTCCCCTCACTCAGTGATGGCTACCTCTCTTATTTACAGTGTTCACCATGATGAGTGAGGTGGTTGTGGATGAGCTGGTGGGTTCCCCTCACTCAGTGATGGCTACCTCTATTATTCACATTGTTCACCATGATGAGTGAGGTGGTTGTGGATGAGCTGGTGTGTTCTTTCACTCAGTGATGTCCTATCTCTTATTCACAGTGTTCACCATGATGAGTGAGGTGGTTGTGGATGAGCTGGTGGGTTCCCATCACTCAGTGATGGTCTGTCTCCTATTCACAGTGTTTACCATGATGAGTTAGGTGGTTGTGGATGAGCTGGTGGGTTCCCCTCACTCAGTGATGTTCTATCTCCTATTCACAGTGTTCACCATGATGAGTGAGGTGGTTGTGGATGAGCTGGTGGGTTCCCCTAACTCAGTGATGGTCTATCTCTTATTCACATTCTTCACTATGATGAGTGAGGTGCTTGTGGATGAGCTGGTGGGTTCCCCTCACTCAGTGATGGCTACCTCTCTTATTCACAGTGTTCACTATGATGAGTGAGGTGGTTGTGGATGAGCTGGTGGGTTCCCCTAACTCAGTGATGGTCTATCTCTTATTCACATTCTTCACTATGATGAGTGAGGTGGTTGTGGATGAGCTGGTGGGTTCCCATCACTCAGTGATGGTCTATCTCTTATTCACAGTGTTCACCATGATGAGTGAGGTGGTTGTGGATGAGATGGTGTGTTCCCTTCACTCAGTGATGTCCTATCTCTTATTCACAGTGTTCACCATGATGAGTGAGGTGGTTGTGGATGAGCTGGTGTGTTCCCTTCACTCAGTGAAGGTCTATCTCTTATTCACAGTGTTCACCATGATGAGTGAGGTGGTTGTGGATGAGCTGGTGGCATCTCTTCACTCAGTGACGGCTACCTCTCTTATTCACAGTGTTCACCATGATGAGTGAGGTGGTTGTGGATGAGCTGGTGGGTTCTCCTCACTCAGTGATGTCTTCCTCTCTCATTCACAGTGTTCACCACGATGAGTGAGGTGGTTGTGGATGAGCTGGTGGGTTCCCTTGACTCAGTGATGGTCTAACTCTTATTCACAGTGTTCACCATGATGAGTGAGGTGGTTGTGGATCAGCTGGTGGGTTCCATTCACTCAGTGATGGCTACCTCTCTTATTCACAGTATTCACCATGATGAGTGAGGTGGTTGTGGATGAGCTGGTTGGTTCCCTTCACTCAGTAGTGGTCTATCTCTTTTTCACGGTTTTCACCATTATGAGTGAGGTGGTTGTGGATGAGCTGGTGGGTTCCCCTCACTCAGTGAGAGTCTATCTCCAATTCAAAGTGTTCACCATGATGAGTGAGGTGGTAGTGGATGAGCTGGTGGGTTCCCCTCACTCAGTGATAGCTACCTCTCTTATTCACAATGTTCACTATGATGAGTGAGGTGGTTGTGGATGAACTGGAGGGTTCCCCTCACTCAGTGATGGCTACCTCTCTTATTCACAGTGTTCACTATGATGAGTGAGGTGGTTGTGGATGAACTGGAGGGTTCCCCTCTCTCAGTGATGGCTACCTCTCTTATTCACAGTGTTCACTATGATGAGTGAGGTGGTTGTGGATGAGCTGGTGGGTTCCCCTCATTCAGTGATGGTCTATCTCTTATTCACAGTGTTCACCATGATGAGTGAGGTGGTTGTGGATGAACTGGAGGGTTCCCCTCACTCAGTGATGGCTACCTCTCTTATTCACAGTGTTCACTATGATGAGTGAGGTGGTTGTGGATGAGCTGGTGGGTTCCCCTCACTCAGTGATGGTCCATTTCTTATTCACAGTGTTCACCATGATGATTGAGGTGGTTGTGGATGAGCTGGTGGGTTCCCTTCACTCAGTGACGGCTACCTCTCTTATTCACAGTGTTCACCATGATGAGTGAGGTGGTTGTGGATGAGCTGGTGTGTTCCCTTCACTCAGTGATGTCCTATCTCTTATTCACAGTGTTCACCATGATGAGTGAGGTGGTTGTGGATGAGCTGGTGTGTTCCCTTCACTCAGTGAAGGTCTATCTCTTATTCACAGTGTTCACCATGATGAGTGAGGTGGTTGTGGATGAGCTGGTGGCATCTCTTCACTCAGTGACGGCTACCTCTCTTATTCACAGTGTTCACCATGATGAGTGAGGTGGTTGTGGATGAGCTGGTGGGTTCTCCTCACTCAGTGATGTCTTCCTCTCTCATTCACAGTGTTCACCACGATGAGTGAGGTGGTTGTGGATGAGCTGGTGGGTTCCCTTGACTCAGTGATGGTCTAACTCTTATTCACAGTGTTCACCATGATGAGTGAGGTGGTTGTGGATCAGCTGGTGGGTTCCATTCACTCAGTGATGGCTACCTCTCTTATTCACAGTATTCACCATGATGAGTGAGGTGGTTGTGGATGAGCTGGTTGGTTCCCTTCACTCAGTAGTGGTCTATCTCTTTTTCACGGTTTTCACCATTATGAGTGAGGTGGTTGTGGATGAGCTGGTGGGTTCCCCTCACTCAGTGAGAGTCTATCTCCAATTCAAAGTGTTCACCATGATGAGTGAGGTGGTAGTGGATGAGCTGGTGGGTTCCCCTCACTCAGTGATAGCTACCTCTCTTATTCACAATGTTCACTATGATGAGTGAGGTGGTTGTGGATGAACTGGAGGGTTCCCCTCACTCAGTGATGGCTACCTCTCTTATTCACAGTGTTCACTATGATGAGTGAGGTGGTTGTGGATGAGCTGGTGGGTTCCCCTCACTCAGTGATGGTCCATTTCTTATTCACAGTGTTCACCATGATGATTGAGGTGGTTGTGGATGAGCTGGTGGGTTCCCTTCACTCAGTGACGGCTACCTCTCTTATTCACAGTGTTCACCATGATGAGTGAGGTGGTTGTGGATGAGCTGGTGTGTTCCCTTCACTCAGTGATGTCCTATCTCTTATTCACAGTGTTCACCATGATGAGTGAGGTGGTTGTGGATGAGCTGGTGTGTTCCCTTCACTCAGTGAAGGTCTATCTCTTATTCACAGTGTTCACCATGATGAGTGAGGTGGTTGTGGATGAGCTGGTGGCATCTCTTCACTCAGTGACGGCTACCTCTCTTATTCACAGTGTTCACCATGATGAGTGAGGTGGTTGTGGATGAGCTGGTGGTTTCCCTCACTCAGTGATGGCTACCTCTCTTATTTACAGTGTTCACCATGATGAGTGAGGTGGTTGTGGATGAGCTGGTGGGTTCCCCTCACTCAGTGATGGCTACCTCTATTATTCACATTGTTCACCATGATGAGTGAGGTGGTTGTGGATGAGCTGGTGTGTTCTTTCACTCAGTGATGTCCTATCTCTTATTCACAGTGTTCACCATGATGAGTGAGGTGGTTGTGGATGAGCTGGTGGGTTCCCATCACTCAGTGATGGTCTGTCTCCTATTCACAGTGTTTACCATGATGAGTTAGGTGGTTGTGGATGAGCTGGTGGGTTCCCCTCACTCAGTGATGTTCTATCTCCTATTCAGTGTTCACCATGATGAGTGAGGTGGTTGTGGATGAGCTGGTGGGTTCCCCTAACTCAGTGATGATCTATCTCTTATTCACATTCTTCACTATGATGAGTGAGGTGCTTGTGGATGAGCTGGTGGGTTCCCCTCACTCAGTGATGGCTACCTCTCTTATTCACAGTGTTCACTATGATGAGTGAGGTGGTTGTGGATGAGCTGGTGGGTTCCCCTAACTCAGTGATGGTCTATCTCTTATTCACATTCTTCACTATGATGAGTGAGGTGGTTGTGGATGAGCTGGTGGGTTCCACTCATTCAGTGATGGCTACCTTCTTATTCACAGTGTTCACTATGATGAGTAAGGTGGTTGTGGATGAGCTGGTGGGTTCCCCTCATTCAGTGATGGTCTATCTCTTATTCACAGTGTTCACCATGATGAGTGAGGTGGTTGTTGATGAGCTGGTGGGTTCCCCTCACTCAGTGATTGCTACCTCTCTTATTCACAGTGTTCACCATGATGAGTGAGGTGGTTGTGGATGAGCTGGTGGGTTCCCCTCACTCAGTGATGGTCTATCTCTTATTCACAGTGTTCACCATGATGAGTGAGGTAGTTGTGGATGAGCTGGTGGTTTCCCATCACTCAGTGATGGTCTATCTCCTATTCACAGTGTTCACCATGATGAGTGAGGTGGTTGTGGATGAGCTGGTGGGTTCCCCTCATTCAGTGATGGTCTATCTCTTATTTACAGTGTTCACCATGATCAGTGAGGTGGTTGTTGATGAGCTGGTGGGTTCCACTCACTCAGTGATGGCTAGCTCTCTTATTCACAGTGTTCACCATGATGAGTGAGGTGGTTGTGGATGAGCTGGTGGGTTCCTCTCATTCAGTGATGGTTACCTCTCTTATTCACAGTGTTCACCATGATGAGATGATTTGGTTGTGGATGAGCTGGTGGGTTCCTCTCACTCAGTGATGGCTACCTCTCTTATTCGCAGTGTTCACCATGATGAGTGATGTGGTTGTTCATGAGCTGGTGAGTTCCACTCATTCAGTGATGGCTACCTCTCTTATTCACAGTATTCACCATGATGAATGAGGTGGTTGTGGATGAGCTGGTGGGTTCCCATCACTCAGTGATGGTCTATCTCTTATTCACAGTGTTCACCATGATGAGTGAGGTGGTTGTGGATGAGCTGGTGGGTTCCCATCACTCAGTGATGGTCTATCTCTTATTCACAGTGTTCACCATGATGAGTGAGGTGGTTGTGGATGAGATGGTGTGTTCCCTTCACTCAGTGATGTCCTATCTCTTATTCACAGTGTTCACCATGATGAGTGAGGTGGTTGTGGATGAGCTGGTGTGTTCCCTTCACTCAGTGAAGGTCTATCTCTTATTCACAGTGTTCACCATGATGAGTGAGGTGGTTGTGGATGAGCTGGTGGCATCTCTTCACTCAGTGACGGCTACCTCTCTTATTCACAGTGTTCACCATGATGAGTGAGGTGGTTGTGGATGAGCTGGTGGTTTCCCCTCACTCAGTGATGGCTACCTCTCTTATTTACAGTGTTCACCATGATGAGTGAGGTGGTTGTGGATGAGCTGGTGGGTTCCCCTCACTCAGTGATGGCTACCTCTATTATTCACATTGTTCACCATGATGAGTGAGGTGGTTGTGGATGAGCTGGTGTGTTCTTTCACTCAGTGATGTCCTATCTCTTATTCACAGTGTTCACCATGATGAGTGAGGTGGTTGTGGATGAGCTGGTGGGTTCCCATCACTCAGTGATGGTCTGTCTCCTATTCACAGTGTTTACCATGATGAGTTAGGTGGTTGTGGATGAGCTGGTGGGTTCCCCTCACTCAGTGATGTTCTATCTCCTATTCACAGTGTTCACCATGATGAGTGAGGTGGTTGTGGATGAGCTGGTGGGTTCCCCTAACTCAGTGATGGTCTATCTCTTATTCACATTCTTCACTATGATGAGTGAGGTGCTTGTGGATGAGCTGGTGGGTTCCCCTCACTCAGTGATGGCTACCTCTCTTATTCACAGTGTTCACTATGATGAGTGAGGTGGTTGTGGATGAGCTGGTGGGTTCCCCTAACTCAGTGATGGTCTATCTCTTATTCACATTCTTCACTATGATGAGTGAGGTGGTTGTGGATGAGCTGGTGGGTTCCCATCACTCAGTGATGGTCTATCTCTTATTCACAGTGTTCACCATGATGAGTGAGGTGGTTGTGGATGAGATGGTGTGTTCCCTTCACTCAGTGATGTCCTATCTCTTATTCACAGTGTTCACCATGATGAGTGAGGTGGTTGTGGATGAGCTGGTGTGTTCCCTTCACTCAGTGAAGGTCTATCTCTTATTCACAGTGTTCACCATGATGAGTGAGGTGGTTGTGGATGAGCTGGTGGCATCTCTTCACTCAGTGACGGCTACCTCTCTTATTCACAGTGTTCACCATGATGAGTGAGGTGGTTGTGGATGAGCTGGTGGTTTCCCCTCACTCAGTGATGGCTACCTCTCTTATTTACAGTGTTCACCATGATGAGTGAGGTGGTTGTGGATGAGCTGGTGGGTTCCCCTCACTCAGTGATGGCTACCTCTATTATTCACATTGTTCACCATGATGAGTGAGGTGGTTGTGGATGAGCTGGTGTGTTCTTTCACTCAGTGATGTCCTATCTCTTATTCACAGTGTTCACCATGATGAGTGAGGTGGTTGTGGATGAGCTGGTGGGTTCCCATCACTCAGTGATGGTCTGTCTCCTATTCACAGTGTTTACCATGATGAGTTAGGTGGTTGTGGATGAGCTGGTGGGTTCCCCTCACTCAGTGATGTTCTATCTCCTATACACAGTGTTCACCATGATGAGTGAGGTGGTTGTGGATGAGCTGGTGGGTTCCCCTAACTCAGTGATGGTCTATCTCTTATTCACATTCTTCACTATGATGAGTGAGGTGCTTGTGGATGAGCTGGTGGGTTCCCCTCACTCAGTGATGGCTACCTCTCTTATTCACACTGTTCACTATGATGAGTGAGGTGGTTGTGGATGAGCTGGTGGGTTCCCCTAACTCAGTGATGGTCTATCTCTTATTCACATTCTTCACTATGATGAGTGAGGTGGTTGTGGATGAGCTGGTGGGTTCCACTCATTCAGTGATGGCTACCTTCTTATTCACAGTGTTCACTATGATGAGTGAGGTGGTTGTGGATGAGCTGGTGGGTTCCCCTCATTCAGTGATGGTCTATCTCTTATTCACAGTGTTCACCATGATGAGTGAGGTGGTTGTTGATGAGCTGGTGGGTTCCCCTCACTCAGTGATTGCTACCTCTCTTATTCACAGTGTTCACCATGATGAGTGAGGTGGTTGTGGATGAGCTGGTGGGTTCCCCTCACTCAGTGATGGTCTATCTCTTATTCACAGTGTTCACCATGATGAGTGAGGTAGTTGTGGATGAGCTGGTGGTTTCCCATCACTCAGTGATGGTCTATCTCCTATTCACAGTGTTCACCATGATGAGTGAGGTGGTTGTGGATGAGCTGGTGGGTTCCCCTCATTCAGTGATGGTCTATCTCTTATTTACAGTGTTCACCATGATCAGTGAGGTGGTTGTGGATGAGCTGGTGGGTTCCTCTCATTCAGTGATGGTTACCTCTCTTATTCACAGTGTTCACCATGATGAGATGATTTGGTTGTGGATGAGCTGGTGGGTTCCTCTCACTCAGTGATGGCTACCTCTCTTATTCGCAGTGTTCACCATGATGAGTGATGTGGTTGTTCATGAGCTGGTGAGTTCCACTCATTCAGTGATGGCTACCTCTCTTATTCACAGTATTCACCATGATGAATGAGGTGGTTGTGGATGAGCTGGTGGGTTCCCATCACTCAGTGATGGTCTATCTCTTATTCACAGTGTTCACCATGATGAGTGAGGTGGTTGTGGATGAGCTGGTGGGTTCCCCGCAATCAGTGACGGCTACCTCTCTTATTCACAGTGTTCACCATGATGAGTGAGGTGGTTGTGGATGAGCTGGAGGGTTCCCCTCACTCAGTGATGTCTACCTCTCTTATTCACAGTGTTCACCATGATGAGTGAGGTGGTTGTGGATGAGCTGGTGTGTTCCCTTCACTCAGTGATGTCCTATCTCTTATTCAAAGTGTTCACCATGATGAGTGAGGTGGTTGTGGATGAGCTGGTGGGTTCTCCTCACTCAGTGATGTCTTCCTCTCTCATTCACAGTGTTCACCACGATGAGTGAGGTGGTTGTGGATGAGCTGGTGGGTTCCCTTGACTCAGTGATGGTCTAACTCTTATTCACAGTGTTCACCATGATGAGTGAGGTGGTTGTGGATCAGCTGGTGGGTTCCATTCACTCAGTGATGGCTACCTCTCTTATTCACAGTATTCACCATGATGAGTGAGGTGGTTGTGGATGAGCTGGTGGGTTCCCTTCACTCAGTAGTGGTCTATCTCTTTTTCACGGTTTTCACCATTATGAGTGAGGTGGTTGTGGATGAGCTGGTGGGTTCCCCTCACTCAGTGAGAGTCTATCTCCTATTCAAAGTGTTCACCATGATGAGTGAGGTGGTAGTGGATGAGCTGGTGGGTTCCCCTCACTCAGTGATAGCTACCTCTCTTATTCACAATGTTCACTATGATGAGTGAGGTGGTTGTGGATGAACTGGAGGGTTCCCCTCACTCAGTGATGGCTACCTCTCTTATTCACAGTGTTCACTATGATGAGTGAGGTGGTTGTGGATGAGCTGGTTTGTTCCCCTCATTCAGTGATGGTCTATCTCTTATTCACAGTGTTCACCATGATGAGTGAGGTGGTTGTGGATGAACTGGAGGGTTACTCTCACTCAGTGATGGCTACCTCTCTTATTCACAGTGTTCACCATGATGAGTGATGTGGTTGTGGATGAGCTAGTGAGTTCCCCTCATTCAGTGATGGTCTATCTCTTATTCACAGTGTTCACCATGATGAGTGAGGTGGTTGTGGATGAGCTGGTGGGTTCCCCTCACTCAGTGATGGTCTATCTCTTATTCACAGTGTTCACCAAGATGAGTGAGGTGGTTGTTGATGAGCTGGTGGGTTCACCTCACTCAGTGATGGCTAGCTCTCTTATTCACAGTGTTCACCATGATGAGTGATGTGGTTGTGGATGAGCTGGTGGGTTCCTCTCACTCAGTGATGGCTACTCTCTTATTCACAGTGTTCACCATGATGAGTGATGTGGTTGTGGATGAGCTGGTGAGTTCCCCTCATTCAGTGATGGCTACCTCTCTTATTCACAGTATTCACCATGATGAGTGAGGTGGTTGTGGATGAGCTGGTGGGTTCCCTTCACTCAGTGATGGTCTATCACTTATTCACAGTGTTCACCATGATGAGTGAGGTGGTTGTGGATGTCCTGGTGGGATCCCATCACTCAGTGATGGTCAATCTCCTATTCACAGTGTTCACCATGATGAGTGAGGTGGTTGTGGATGAGCTGGTGGGTTCCCATCACTCAGTGATGGTCTGTCTCCTATTCACCGTGTTCACCATGATGAGTGAGGTGTTTGTAGATGAGCTGGGTAGGTTCCCCTCACTCAGTGATGGCTACCTCTCTTATTCACAGTGTTCACCATGATCAGTGAGGTGGTTGTGGATGAGCTGGTGGGTTCCACTCACTCAGTGATGGCTACCTCTCTTATTCACAGTGTTCACCATGATGAGTGAGGTTGTTGTGGATGAGCTGGTGGGTTCCCCTCATTCAGTGATGGCTACCTCTCTTATTCACAGTGTTCATTATGATGAGTGATGTGGTGTGGATGAGCTGGTGAGTTCCCCTCACTCAGTGATGGTCTATCTCTTATTCACAGTGTTCACCACGATGAGTGAGGTGGTTGTGGATGAGCTGGTGGGTTCCCCTCACTCAGTGATGGTCTATCTCTTATTCACAGTGTTCACCATGATGAGTGAGGTGGTTGTGGATGAGCTGGGTGTGTTCCCCTCATTCAGTGATGGCTACCTCTTATTCACAATGTTCACCATGATGAGTGAGGTGGTTGTGGATGAGCTGGTGGGTTCCTCTCACTCAGTGATGGCTACCTCTCTTATTCACAGTGTTCATTATGATGAGTGATGTGGTTGTGGATGAGCTGGTGAGTTCCCCTCATCCAGTGAAGGCTACCTCTCTTATTCACAGTCTTCACTATGATGAGTGAGGTGGTTGTGGATGAGCTGGTGGGTTCCCCTCATTCAGTGATGGCTACCTCTGTTCACAAAATTCACCATGATGAGTGAGGTGGTTGTGGATGAGCTGGTGGGTTCCGCTCACTCAGTGATGGCTAACACTCTTATTCACAATGATGAGTGAGGTGGTTGTGGATGAGCTGGTGGGTTCCTCTCACTCAGTGATGGCTACCTCTCTTATTCACAGTGTTCATTATGATGAGTGATGTGGTTGTGGATGAGCTGGTGGGTTCCGCTCACTTAGTGATGGCTAACACTCTTATTCACAGTGTTCTCCATGATGAGTGAGGTGGTTGTGGATGAGCTGGTGGGTTCCCCTCACTCAGTGATGGTCCATTTCTTATTCACAGTGTTCACCATGATGATTGAGGTGGTTGTGGATGAGCTGGTGGGTTCCCTTCACTCAGTGACGGCTACCTCTCTTATTCACAGTGTTCACCATGATGAGTGAGGTGGTTATGGATGAGCTGGTGTGTTCCCTTCACTCAGTGATGTCCTATCTCCTATTCAAAGTGTTCACCATGATGAGTGACGTGGTTGTGGATGAGCTGGTGTGTTCCCTTCACTCAGTGATGGTCTATCTCTTATTCACAGTGTTCACCATGATGATTGAGGTGGTTGTGGATGAGCTGGTGGGTTCATCTCACTCAGTGATGGCTACCTCTCTTATTCACAGTGTTCACCATGATGAGTGATGTGGTTATGGATGAGCTGGTGGGTTACCCTTATTCAGTGATGGCTACCTCTCTTATTCACAGTGTTCACCATGATGAGTGAGGTGGTTGTGGATGAGCTGGTGGGTTCCGCTCACTCAGTGATGGCTAACAGTCTTATTCACAGTGTTCACAATGATGAGTGAGGTGGTTGTGGATGAGCTGGTGGGTTCCCCTCACTCAGTGATGGTCAATCTCTTATTCACAGTTTTCACCATGAAGAGTGAGGTGGTTTGTTGATGAGCTGGTGGGTTCCCCTCATTCAGTGATGGCTACCTGTCTTATTCACAGTGTTCACCATGATGAGTGAGGTTTTTGTTGATGAGCTGGTGGGTTCCCATCATTCAGTGATTGCTACCTCTCTTATTCACGGTGTTCACCATGATGAGTGAGGTGGTTGTGGATCAGCTGGTGGGTTCCATTCACTCAGTGATGGCTACCTCTCTTATATCACAGTGTTCACCATGATGAGTGAGGTGGTTGTGGATGAGCTGGTGGGTTCCCCTCACTCAGTGATTGCTACCTCTCTTATTCACAGTGTTCACCATGATGAGTGAGGTGGTTGTGGATGAGCTGGTGGGATCCCTTCACTCAGTAGTGGTCTATCTCTTTTTCACAGTTTTCACTATGATGAGTGAGGTGGTTGTGGAAGAGCTGGTGGGTTCCCCTCATTCAGTGATGGTCTATCTCTTATTCACAGTGTTCACCATGATGATTGAGGTGGTTGTTGATGAGCGGGTGGGTTCCCCTCACTCAGTGATGGCTACCTCTCTTATTCACAGTGTTCACCATGATGAGTGAGGTGGTTATGGATGAACTGGAGGGTTCCCTCACTCAGTGATGGTTACCTCTCTTATTCACAGTGTTCACTATGATGAGTGAGGTGGTTGTGGATGAGCTGGTGGGTTCCCCTCACTCAGTGATGGCTACCTCTCTTATTCACAGTGTTCACCATGAAGAGTAAGGTGCTTGTGGATGAGCTGGTGGGTTCCTCTCACTCAGTGATGGCTACCTCTCTTATTCACAGTGTTCACCATGTTGAGTGATGTGGTTATGGATGAGCTGGTGGGTTCCCCTCACTCAGTAATGGCTACATCTCTTATTCACAGTGTTTACCATGATGAGTGAGGTGGTTGTGGATGAGCTGGTGGGTTCCGCTCACTCAGTGATGGCTAACACTCTTATTCACACTGTTCACAATGATGACTGAGGTGGTTGTGGATGAGCTGGTGGGTTCCACTCACTCAGCGACGGCTACCTCTCTTATTCACAGTGTTCACCATGATGAGTGAGGTGGTTGTGGAAGAGCTGGTGGGTTCCCCTCACTCAGTGATGGTCTATCTCCTATTCACAGTGTTCACCATGAAGAGTAAGGTGGTTGTTGATGAGCTGGTGGGTTCCCCTCACTCAGTGATGGCTACCTCTCTTATTCACAGTGTTCACCATGATGAGTGAGGTGGTTGTGGAAGAGCTGGTGGGTTCCCCTCACTCAGTGATGGTCTATCTCCTATTCACAGTGTTCACCATGTTGAGTGATGTGGTTATGGATGAGCTGGTGGGTTCCCCTCACTCAGTAATGGCTACATCTCTTATTCACAGTGTTTACCATGATGAGTGAGGTGGTTGTGGATGAGCTGGTGGGTTCCGCTCACTCAGTGATGGCTAACACTCTTATTCACACTGTTCACAATGATGACTGAGGTGGTTGTGGATGAGCTGGTGGGTTCTACTCACTCAGTGATGGTCTATCTCCTATTCACAGTGTTCACCATGATGAGTGAGGTGGTTGTTGATGAGCTGGTGGGTTCCCCTCACTCAGTGATGGCTACCTCTCTTATTCACAGTGTTCACCATGATGAGTGAGGTGGTTGTGGATGAGCTGGTGGGTTCCCTTCACTCAGTAGTGGTCTATCTCTTTTTCACAGTGTTCACCATGATGATTGAGGTGGTTGTGGATGAGCTGGTGGCTTCCCTTAACTCAGTGACGGCTACCTCTCTTATTCACAGTGTTCACCATGATGAGTGAGGTGGTTGTGGAAGAGCTGGTGTGTTCCCCTCATTCAGTGATGGCTAACTCTCCAATTCACAGTGTTCTCCATGATGAGTGAGGTGGTTGTTGATGAGCTGGTGGGTTCCCCTCACTCATTGATGGCTACCTCTCTTATTCACAGTGTTCACCATGAAGAGTAAGGTGGTTGTGGATGAGCTGGTGGGTTCCCCTCACTCAGTGATGGTCTATCTCCTATTCACAGTGTTCACCATGAAGAGTAAGGTGGTTGTTGATGAGCTGGTGGGTTCCCCTCACTTAGTGATGGCTAACTATCTTATTCACTGTGTTCACCATGATGAGTGAGGTGGTTGTGGATGAGCTGGTGTGTTCCTCTCACTCAGTGATGGCTACCTCTCTTATTCACAGTGTTCACCATGTTGAGTGATATGGTTATGGATGAGCTGGTGGGTTCCCCTCACTCAGTGATGGCTACCTCTCTTATTCACAGTAGTTCACCATGATGAGTGAGGTGGTTGTGGATGAGCTGGTGGTTTCCGCTCACTCAGTGATGGCTACCTCTCTTATTCACAGTGTTCACCATAATGATTGAGGTGGTTGTTGATGAGCTGGTGGGTTCCCCTCACTCAGTGACGGCAACCTCTCTTATTCACAGTGTTCACCATGATGAGTGAGGTGGTTGTGGATTTGCTGGTGGCTTCCCCTCATTCAGTGATAGCTAACTCTCTAATTCACAGTGTTCACCATGATGAGTGAGGTGGTTGTGGAAGAGCTGGTGGGTTCCCCTCACTCAGTGATGGTCTATCTCCTATTCACAGTGTTCACCATGAAGAGTAAGGTGGTTGTTGATGAGCTGGTGGGTTCCCCTCACTCAGTGATGGCTACCTCTCTTATTCACAGTGTTCACCATGAAGAGTAAGGTGGTTGTGGATGAGCTGGTGGGTTCCTCTCACTCAGTGATGGATACCTCTCTTATTCACAGTGTTCACCATGTTGAGTGATGTGGTTATGGATGAGCTGGTGGGTTCCCCTCACTCAGTAATGGCTACATCTCTTATTCACAGTGTTTACCATGATGAGTGAGGTGGTTGTGGATGAGCTGGTGGGTTCCCCTCACTCAGTGAGAGTCTATCTCCTATTCAAAGTGTTCACCATGATGAGTGAGGTGGTTGTGGATGAACTGGAGGGTTCCCCTCACTCAGTGATGGCTACCTCTCTTATTCACAGTGTTCACTATGATGAGTGAGGTGGTTGTGGATGAGCTGGTGGGTTCAACTCACTCAGTGATGGTCCATTTCTTATTCACAGTGTTCACCATGATGATTGAGGTGGTTGTGGATGAGCTGGTGGCTTCCCTTCACTCAGTGACGGCTACCTCTCTTATTCACAGTGTTCACCATGATGAGTGAGGTGGTTGTGGAAGAGCTGGTGTGTTCCCCTCATTCAGTGATGGCTAACTCTCCAATTCACAGTGTTCTCCATGATGAGTGAGGTGGTTGTTGATGAGCTGGTGGGTTCCTCTCACTCAGTGATGGCTACCTCTCTTATTCACAGTGTTCACCATGATGAGTGATGTGGTTGTGGATGAGCTGGTGAGTTCCCCTCATTCAGTGATGGCTACCTCTCTTATTCACAGTGTTCACCATGATGAGTGAGGTGGTTGTGGATGAGCTGGTGGGTTCCCATCACTCAGTGATGGTCTGTCTCCTATTCACCGTGTTCACCATGATGAGTGAGGTGTTTGTAGATGAGCTGGGTAGGTTCCCCTCACTCAGTGATGGCTACCTCTCTTATTCACAGTGTTCACCATGATCAGTGAGGTGGTTGTGGATGAGCTGGTGGGTTCCACTCACTCAGTGATGGCTACCTCTCTTATTCACAGTGTTCACCATGATGAGTGAGGTTGTTGTGGATGAGCTGGTGGGTTCCCCTCATTCAGTGATGGCTACCTCTCTTATTCACAGTGTTCATTATGATGAGTGATGTGGTGTGGATGAGCTGGTGAGTTCCCCTCACTCAGTGATGGTCTATCTCTTATTCACAGTGTTCACCACGATGAGTGAGGTGGTTGTGGATGAGCTGGTGGGTTCCCCTCACTCAGTGATGGTCTATCTCTTATTCACAGTGTTCACCATGATGAGTGAGGTGGTTGTGGATGAGCTGGGTGTGTTCCCCTCATTCAGTGATGGCTACCTCTTATTCACAATGTTCACCATGATGAGTGAGGTGGTTGTGGATGAGCTGGTGGGTTCCTCTCACTCAGTGATGGCTACCTCTCTTATTCACAGTGTTCATTATGATGAGTGATGTGGTTGTGGATGAGCTGGTGAGTTCCCCTCATCCAGTGAAGGCTACCTCTCTTATTCACAGTCTTCACTATGATGAGTGAGGTGGTTGTGGATGAGCTGGTGGGTTCCCCTCATTCAGTGATGGCTACCTCTGTTCACAAAATTCACCATGATGAGTGAGGTGGTTGTGGATGAGCTGGTGGGTTCCGCTCACTCAGTGATGGCTAACACTCTTATTCACAGTGTTCACAATGATGAGTGAGGTGGTTGTGGATGAGCTGGTGGGTTCCTCTCACTCAGTGATGGCTACCTCTCTTATTCACAGTGTTCATTATGATGAGTGATGTGGTTGTGGATGAGCTGGTGGGTTCCGCTCACTTAGTGATGGCTAACACTCTTATTCACAGTGTTCTCCATGATGAGTGAGGTGGTTGTGGATGAGCTGGTGGGTTCCCCTCACTCAGTGATGGTCCATTTCTTATTCACAGTGTTCACCATGATGATTGAGGTGGTTGTGGATGAGCTGGTGGGTTCCCTTCACTCAGTGACGGCTACCTCTCTTATTCACAGTGTTCACCATGATGAGTGAGGTGGTTATGGATGAGCTGGTGTGTTCCCTTCACTCAGTGATGTCCTATCTCCTATTCAAAGTGTTCACCATGATGAGTGACGTGGTTGTGGATGAGCTGGTGTGTTCCCTTCACTCAGTGATGGTCTATCTCTTATTCACAGTGTTCACCATGATGATTGAGGTGGTTGTGGATGAGCTGGTGGGTTCCTCTCACTCAGTGATGGCTACCTCTCTTATTCACAGTGTTCACCATGATGAGTGATGTGGTTATGGATGAGCTGGTGGGTTACCCTTATTCAGTGATGGCTACCTCTCTTATTCACAGTGTTCACCATGATGAGTGAGGTGGTTGTGGATGAGCTGGTGGGTTCCGCTCACTCAGTGATGGCTAACAGTCTTATTCACAGTGTTCACAATGATGAGTGAGGTGGTTGTGGATGAGCTGGTGGGTTCCCCTCACTCAGTGATGGTCAATCTCTTATTCACAGTTTTCACCATGAAGAGTGAGGTGGTTTGTTGATGAGCTGGTGGGTTCCCCTCATTCAGTGATGGCTACCTGTCTTATTCACAGTGTTCACCATGATGAGTGAGGTGGTTGTGGAAGAGCTGGTGTGTTCCCCTCATTCAGTGATGGCTACCTCTCTAATTCACAGTGTTCACCATGATGAGTGAGGTGGTTGTGGATGAGCTGGTGGGTTCCGCTCACTCAGTGATGGCTACCTCTCTTATTCATAGTGTTCACCATGATGAGTGATGTGGTTATGGATGAGCTGGTGGGTTCCCCTCACTCAGTGATGGCTACCTCTCTTATTCACAGTGTTCACCATGATGAGTGAGGTGGTTGTGGATGAGCTGGTGGGTTCCTCTCACTCAGTTATGGCTACCTCTCTTATTCACAGTGTTCACCATGATGAGTGATGTGGTTGTGGATGAGCTGGTGAGTTACCCTCATTCAGTGATGGCTACCTCTCTTATTCACAGTGTTCACCATGATGAGTGAGGTGGTTGTGGAAGAGCTGGTGTGTTCCCCTCATTCAGTGATGGCTATTTCTCTAATTCATAGTGTTCACCATGATGAGTGAGGTGGTTGTGGATGATCTGGTGGGTTCCCCTCACTCAGTGATGGTCTATCTCCTATTCACAGTGTTCACCATGATGAGTGAGGTGGTTGTTGATGAGCTGGTGGGTTCCCCTCATTCAGTGATGGCTAACTCTCTAATTCACAGTGTTCACCATGATGAGTGAGGTGGTTGTTGATGAGCTGGTGGGTTCCCCTCACTCAGTGATGGCTACCTCTCTTATTCACAGTGTTCACCATGAAGAGTAAGGTGGTTGTGGATGAGCTGGTGGGTTCCCCTCACTCAGTGATGGTCTATCTCCTATTCACAGTGTTCACCATGAAGAGTGAGGTGGTTGTTGATGAGCTGGTGGGTTCCCCTCACTTAGTGATGGCTACCTATCTTATTCACTGTGTTCACCATGATGAGTGAGGTGGTTGTGGATGAGCTGGTGGGTTCCGCTCACTCAGTGATGGCAACCTCTCTTATTCACAGTGTTCACCATGATGAGTGAGGTGGTTGTGGATTTGCTGGTGGGTTCCCCTCACTCAGTGATGGCTAACTCTCTAATTCACAGTGTTCACCATGATGAGTGAGGTGGTTGTGGATGAGCTGGTGGGTTCCCCTCACTGAGTGATGGTCTATCTCCTATTCACAGTGTTCACCATGAAGAGTAAGGTGGTTGTTGATGAGCTGGTGGGTTCCCCTCACTCAGTGATGGCTACCTCTCTTATTCACAGTGTTCACCATGAAGAGTAAGGTGGTTGTGGATGAGCTGGTGGGTTCCTCTCACTCAGTGATGGATACCTCTCTTATTCACAGTGTTCACCATGTTGAGTGATGTTGTTATGGATGAGCTGGTGGGTTCCCCTCACTCAGTAATGGCTACATCTCTTATTCACAGTGTTTACCATGATGAGTGAGGTGGTTGTGGATGAGCTGGTGGGTTCCGCTCACTCAGTGATGGCTAACACTCTTATTCACACTGTTCACAATGATGACTGAGGTGGTTGTGGATGAGCTGGTGGGTTCCACTCACTCAGTGATGGTCAATCTCTTATTCACAGTGTTCACCATGATGAGTGAGGTGGTTGTGGATGAGCTGGTGGGTTCCTCTCACTCAGTGATGGCTACCTCTCTTATTCACAGTGTTCACCATGATGAGTGATGTGGTTGTGGATGAGCTGGTGAGTTCCCCTCATTCAGTGATGGCTACCTCTCTTATTCACAGTGTTCACCATGATGAGTGAGGTAGTTGTTGATGAGCTGGTGGGTTCCCCTCACTCAGTGATGGCTACCTCTCTTATTCACAGTGTTCACCATGATGAGTGAGGTGGTTGTGGATGAGCTGGTGGGTTCCCTTCACTCAGTAGTGGTCTATCTCTTTTTCACAGTGTTCACCATGATGATTGAGGTGGTTGTGGATGAGCTGGAGGCTTCCCTTCACTCAGTGATGGCTACCTCTCTTATTCACAGTGTTCACCATGATGAGTGAGGTGGTTGTGGAAGAGCTGGTGTGTTCCCCTCATTCAGTGATGGCTAACTCTCTAATTCACAGTGTTCACCATGATGAGTGAGGTGGTTGTGGATGAGCTGGTGGGTTCCCCTCACTCAGTGATGGTCTATCTCCTATTCACAGTGTTCACCATGAAGAGTAAGGTGGTTGTTGATGAGCTGGTGGGTTCCCCTCACTCAGTGATAGCTACCTCTCTTATTCACAGTGTTCACCATGAAGAGTAAGGTGGTTGTGGATGAGCTGGTGGGTTCCCCTCACTCCGTGATGGTCTATCTCCTATTCACAGTGTTCACCATGAAGAGTAAGGTGGTTGTTGATGAGCTGGTGGGTTCCCCTCACTTAGTGATGGCTACCTCTCTTATTCACAGTGTTCACCATGATGAGTGAGGTGGTTGTGGAAGAGCTGGTGTGTTCCCATCATTCAGTGATGGCTACCTCTCTAATTCACAGTGTTCACCATGATGAGTGAGGTGGTTGTGGATGAGCTGGTGGGTTCCGCTCACTCAGTGATGGCTAGCTCTCTTATTCATAGTGTTCACCATGATGAGTGATGTGGTTGTGGATGAGCTGGTGAGTTCCCCTCATTCAATGATGGCTACCTCTCTTATTCACAGTGTTCACCATGATGAGTGAGGTGGTTGTGGAAGAGCTGGTGTGTTCCCCTCATTCAGTGATGGCTATTTCTCTAATTCATAGTCTTCACCATGATGAGTGAGGTGGTTGTGGATGATCTGGTGGGTTCCCCTCACTCAGTGATGGTCTATCTCCTATTCACAGTGTTCACCATGATGAGTGAGGTGGTTGTTGATGAGCTGGTGGGTTCCCCTCACTCAGTGATGGCTACCTCTCTTATTCACAGTGTTCACCATGATGAGTGAGGTGGTTGTGGATGAGCTGGTGGGTTCCCTTCACTCAGTAGTGGTCTATCTCTTTTTCACAGTGTTCACCATGATGATTGAGGTGGTTGTGGATGAGCTGGTGGCTTCCCTTCACTCAGTGACGGCTACCTCTCTTATTCACAGTGTTCACCATGATGAGTGAGGTGGTTGTGGAAGAGCTGGTGTGTTCCCCTCATTCAGTGATGGCTAACTCTCTAATTCACAGTGTTCACCATGATGAGTGAGGTGGTTGTGGATGAGCTGGTGGGTTCCCCTCACTCAGTGATGGTCTATCTCCTATTCACAGTGTTCACCATGAAGAGTAAGGTGGTTGTTGATGAGCTGGTGGGTTCCCCTCACTCAGTGATAGCTACCTCTCTTATTCACAGTGTTCACCATGAAGAGTAAGGTGGTTGTGGATGAGCTGGTGGGTTCCCCTCACTCAGTGATCGTCTATCTCCTATTCACAGTGTTCACCATGAAGAGTAAGGTGGTTGTTGATGAGCTGGTGTGTTCCTCTCACTCAGTGATG
The DNA here is from genome assembly GCF_902713425.1 of Acipenser ruthenus. Classification (NCBI taxonomy): domain Eukaryota; kingdom Metazoa; phylum Chordata; class Actinopteri; order Acipenseriformes; family Acipenseridae; genus Acipenser; species Acipenser ruthenus. The sequence goes on from NW_026708124.1 coordinate 31,020, forward strand.
GCTACCTCTCTTATTCACAGTGTTCACCATGTTGAGTGATGTGGTTATGGATGAGCTGGTGGATTCCCCTCACTCAGTGATGGCTACCTCTCTTATTCACAGTAGTTCACCATGATGAGTGAGGTGGTTGTGGATGAGCTGGTGGGTTCCCCTCACTCAGTGATGGTCTATCTCCTATTCACAGTGTTCACCATGAAGAGTAAGGTGGTTGTTGATGAGCTGGTGGGTTCCCCTCACTTAGTGATGGCTACCTATCTTATTCACTGTGTTCACCATGATGAGTGAGGTGGTTGTGGATGAGCTGGTGGGTTCCGCTCACTCAGTGATGGCTACCTCTCTTATTCACAGTGTTCACCATGATGATTGAGGTGGTTGTTGATGAGCTGGTGGGTTCCCCTCACTCAGTGACGGCAACCTCTCTTATTCACAGTGTTCACCATGATGAGTGAGGTGGTTGTGGATTTGCTGGTGGCTTCCCCTCATTCAGTGATGGCTAACTCTCTAATTCACAGTGTTCACCATGATGAGTGAGGTGGTTGTGGATGAGCTGGTGGGTTCCCCTCACTCAGTGATGGTCTATCTCCTATTCACAGTGTTCACCATGAAGAGTAAGGTGGTTGTTGATGAGCTGGTGGGTTCCCCTCACTCAGTGATGGCTACCTCTCTTATTCACAGTGTTCACCATGAAGAGTAAGGTGGTTGTGGATGAGCTGGTGGGTTCCTCTCACTCAGTGATGGATACCTCTCTTATTCACAGTGTTCACCATGTTGAGTGATGTTGTTATGGATGAGCTGGTGGGTTCCCCTCACTCAGTGATGGTCAATCTCTTATTCACAGTGTTCACCATGATGAGTGAGGTGGTTGTGGATGAGCTGGTGGGTTCCTCTCACTCAGTGATGGCTACCTCTCTTATTCACAGTGTTCACCATGATGAGTGATGTGGTTGTGGATGAGCTGGTGAGTTCCCCTCATTCAGTGATGGCTACCTCTCTTATTCACAGTGTTCACCATGATGAGTGAGGTAGTTGTTGATGAGCTGGTGGGTTCCCCTCACTCAGTGATGGCTACCTCTCTTATTCACAGTGTTCACCATGATGAGTGAGGTGGTTGTGGATGAGCTGGTGGGTTCCCTTCACTCAGTAGTGGTCTATCTCTTTTTCACAGTGTTCACCATGATGATTGAGGTGGTTGTGGATGAGCTGGAGGCTTCCCTTCACTCAGTGACGGCTACCTCTCTTATTCACAGTGTTCACCATGATGAGTGAGGTGGTTGTGGAAGAGCTGGTGTGTTCCCCTCATTCAGTGATGGCTAACTCTCTAATTCACAGTGTTCACCATGATGAGTGAGGTGGTTGTGGATGAGCTGGTGGGTTCCCCTCACTCAGTGATGGTCTATCTCCTATTCACAGTGTTCACCATGAAGAGTAAGGTGGTTGTTGATGAGCTGGTGGGTTCCCCTCACTCAGTGATAGCTACCTCTCTTATTCATAGTGTTCACCATGAAGAGTAAGGTGGTTGTGGATGAGCTGGTGGGTTCCCCTCACTCAGTGATTGTCTATCTCCTATTCACAGTGTTCACCATGAAGAGTAAGGTGGTTGTTGATGAGCTGGTGGGTTCCCCTCACTTAGTGATGGCTCCCTATCTTATTCACTGTGTTCACCATGATGAGTGAGGTGGTTGTGGATGAGCTGGTGTGTTCCTCTCACTCAGTGATGGCTACCTCTCTTATTCACAGTGTTCACCATGTTGAGTGATGTGGTTATCGATGAGCTGGTGGTTTCCCCTCACTCTGTATTGGCTACCTCTCTTATTCACAGTAGTTCACCATGATGAGTGAGGTGGTTGTGGATGAGCTGGTGGGTTCCGCTCACTCAGTGATGGCTACCTCTCTCTTATTCACAGTGTTCACAATGATGAGTGAGGTGGTTGTGGATGAGCTGGTGGGTTCCCCTCACTCAGTGATGGCTACCTCTCTTATTCACAGTGTTCACCATGATGAGTGAGGTGGTTGTGGATGAGCTGGTGCGTTCCTCTCACTCAGTGATGGCTACCTCTCTTATTCACAGTGTTCACCATGATGAGTGATGTGGTTGTGGATGAGCTGGTGAGTTCCCCTCATTCAGTGATGGCTACCTCTCTTATTCACAGTGTTCACCATGATGAGTGAGGTGGTTGTGGAAGAGCTGGTGTGTTCCCCTCATTCAGTGATAGCTACCTCTCTAATTCACAGTGTTCACCATGATGAGTGAGGTGGTTGTGGATGAGCTGGTGGGTTCCGCTCACTCAGTGATGGCTAGCTCTCTTATTCATAGTGTTCACCAAGATGAGTGATGTGGTTATGGATGAGCTGGTGGGTTCCCCTCACTCAGTGATGGCTACCTCTCTTATTCACAGTGTTCACCATGATGAGTGAGGTGGTTGTGGATGAGCTGGTGGGTTCCTCTCACTCAGTGATGGCTACCTCTCTTATTCACAGTGTTCACCATGATGAGTGATGTGGTTGTGGATGAGCTGGTGAGTTCCCCTCATTCAATGATGGCTACCTCTCTTATTCACAGTGTTCACCATGATGAGTGAGGTGGTTGTGGAAGAGCTGGTGTGTTCCCCTCATTCAGTGATGGCTATTTCTCTAATTCATAGTGTTCACCATGATGAGTGAGGTGGTTGTGGATGATCTGGTGGGTTCCCCTCACTCAGTGATGGTCTATCTCCTATTCACAGTGTTCACCATGATGAGTGAGGTGGTTGTTGATGAGCTGGTGGGTTCCCCTCACTCAGTGATGGCTACCTCTCTTATTCACAGTGTTCACCATGATGAGTGAGGTGGTTGTGGATGAGCTGGTGGGTTCCCCTCACTCAGTGATGGTCTATCTCCTATTCACAGTGTTCACCATGAAGAGTAAGGTGGTTGTTGATGAGCTGGTGGGTTCCCCTCACTCAGTGATAGCTACCTCTCTTATTCACAGTGTTCACCATGTTGAGTGATGTGGTTATGGATGAGCTGGTGGATTCCCCTCACTCAGTGATGGCTACCTCTCTTATTCACAGTGTTCACCATGATGAGTGAGGTGGTTGTGGATGAGCTGGTGGGTTCCGCTCACTCAGTGATGGCTACCTCTCTTATTCACAGTGTTCACCATGATGAGTGAGGTGGTTGTGGATGAGCTGGTGGGTTCCTCTCACTCACTGATGGCTACCTCTCTTATTCACAGTGTTCACCATGATGAGTGATGTGGTTGTGGATGAGCTGGTGAGTTCCCCTCATTCAGTGATGGCTACCTCTCTTATTCACAGTGTTCACCATGATGAGTGAGGTGGTTGTGGAAGAGCTGGTGTGTTCCCCTCATTCAGTGATGGCTACCTCTCTAATTCACAGTGTTCACCATGATGAGTGAGGTGGTTGTGGATGAGCTGGTGGGTTCCTCTCACTCAGTGATGGCTACCTCTCTTATTCACAGTGTTCACCATGATGAGTGATGTGGTTGTGGATGAGCTGGTGAGTTCCCCTCATTCAGTGATGGATACCTCTCTTATTCACAGTGTTCACCATGATGAGTGAGGTGGTTGTGGAAGAGCTGGTGTGTTCCCCTCATTCAGTGATGGCTACCTCTCTAATTCACAGTGTTCACCATGATGAGTGAGGTGGTTGTGGATGAGCTGGTGGGTTCCGCTCACTCAGTGATGGCTACCTCTCTTATTCATAGTGTTCACCATGATGAGTGATGTGGTTATGGATGAGCTGGTGGGTTCCCCTCACTCAGTGATGGCTACCTCTCTTATTCACAGTGTTCACCATGATGAGTGAGGTGGTTGTGGAAGAGCTGGTGTGTTCCCCTCATTCAGTGATGGCTATTTCTCTAATTCATAGTGTTCACCATGATGAGTGAGGTGGTTGTGGATGATCTGGTGGGTTCCCCTCACTCAGTGATGGTCTATCTCCTATTCACAGTGTTCACCATGATGAGTGAGGTGGTTGTTGATGAGCTGGTGGGTTCCCCTCACTTAGTGATGGCTACCTATCTTATTCACTGTGTTCACCATGATGAGTGAGGTGGTTGTGGATGAGCTGGTGAGTTCCCCTCATTCAGTGATGGCTACCTCTCTTATTCACAGTGTTCACCATGATGACTGAGGTGGTTGTGGATGAACTGGAGGGTTCCCCTCACTCAGTAATGGCTACATCTCTTATTCACAGTGTTTACCATGATGAGTGAGGTGGTTGTGGATGAGCTGGTGGGTTTCGCTCACTCAGTGATGGCTAACAGTCTTATTCACACTGTTCACAATGATGACTGAGGTGGTTGTGGATGAGCTGGTGGGTTCCACTCACTCAGTGATGGTCAATCTCTTATTCACAGTGTTCACCATGATGAGTGAGGTGGTTGTGGATGATCTGGTGGGTTCCCCTCACTCAGTGATGGTCTATCTCCTATTCACAGTGTTCACCATGATGAGTGAGGTGGTTGTTGATGAGCTGGTGGGTTCCCCTCACTCAGTGATGGCTACCTCTCTTATTCACAGTGTTCACCATGATGAGTGAGGTGGTTGTGGATGAGCTGGTGGGTTCCCTTCACTCAGTGACGGCTACCTCTCTTATTCACAGTGTTCACCATGATGAGTGAGGTGGTTGTGGAAGAGCTGGTGTGTTCCCCTCATTCAGTGATGGCTAACTCTCTAATTCACAGTGTTCTCCATGATGAGTGAGGTGGTTGTTGATGAGCTGGTGGGTTCCCCTCACTCAGTGATGGCTACCTCTCTTATTCACAGTGTTCACCATGAAGAGTAAGGTGGTTGTGGATGAGCTGGTGGGTTCCCCTCACTCAGTGATGGTCTATCTCCTATTCACAGTGTTCACCATGAAGAGTAAGGTGGTTGTTGATGAGCTGGTGGGTTCCCCTCACTTAGTGATGGCTACCTATCTTATTCACTGTGTTCACCATGATGAGTGAGGTGGTTGTGGATGAGCTGGTGGGTTCCGCTCACTCAGTGATGGCTACCTCTCTTCTTCACAGTGTTCACCATGAAGAGTAAGGTGGTTGTGGATGAGCTGGTGGGTTCCCCTCACTCAGTGATGGTCTATCTCCTATTCACAGTGTTCACCATGAAGAGTAAGGTGGTTGTTGATGAGCTGGTGGGTTCCCCTCACTTAGTGATGGCTACCTATCTTATTCACTGTGTTCACCATGATGAGTGAGGTGGTTGTGGATGAGCTGGTGGGTTCCGCTCACTCAGTGATGGCTAACTCTCTAATTCACAGTGTTCACCATGTTGAGTGATGTTGTTATGGATGAGCTGGTGGGTTCCCCTCACTCAGTGATGGTCTATCTCCTATTCACAGTGTTCACCATGAAGAGTAAGGTGGTTGTTGATGAGCTGGTGGGTTCCCCTCACTCAGTGATAGCTACCTCTCTTATTCACAGTGTTCACCATGAAGAGTAAGGTGGTTGTGGATGAGCTGGTGGGTTCCCCTAACTCAGTGATGGTCTATCTCCTATTCACAGTGTTCACCATGATGAGTGAGGTGGTTGTGGAAGAGCTGGTGTGTTCCCCTCATTCAGTGATGGCTAACTCTCTAATTCACAGTGTTCACCATGATGAGTGAGGTGGTTGTGGATGAGCTGGTGGGTTCCCCTCACTCAGTGATGGTCTATCTCCTATTCACAGTGTTCACCATGAAGAGTAAGGTGGTTGTTGATGAGCTGGTGGGTTCCCCTCACTCAGTGATAGCTACCTCTCTTATTCACAGTGTTCACCATGAAGAGTAAGGTGGTTGTGGATGAGCTGGTGGGTTCCCCTCACTCAGTGATCGTCTATCTCCTATTCACAGTGTTCACCATGAAGAGTAAGGTGGTTGTTGATGAGCTGGTGGGTTCCCCTCACTTAGTGATGGCTACCTATCTTATTCACTGTGTTCACCATGATGAGTGAGGTGGTTGTGGATGAGCTGGTGGGTTCCCCTCACTCAGTGATGGGCTATCTCCTATTCACAGTGTTCACCATGATGAGTGAGGTGGTTGTTGATGAGCTGGTGGGTTCCCCTCACTCAGTGATGGCTACCTCTCTTATTCACAGTGTTCACCATGATGAGTGAGGTGGTTGTGGATGAGCTGGTGGGTTCCCTTCACTCAGTAGTGGTCTATCACTTTTTCACAGTGTTCACCATGATGATTGAGGTGGTTGTGGATGAGCTGGTGGCTTCCCTTCACTCAGTGACGGCTACCTCTCTTATTCACAGTGTTCACCATGATGAGTGAGGTGGTTGTGGAAGAGCTGGTGTGTTCCCCTCATTCAGTGATGGCTAACTCTCTAATTCACAGTGTTCTCCATGATGAGTGAGGTGGTTGTTGATGAGCTGGTGGGTTCCCCTCACTCAGTGATGGCTACCTCTCTTATTCACAGTGTTCACCATGAAGAGTAAGGTGGTTGTGGATGAGCTGGTGGGTTCCCCTCACTCAGTGATGGTCTATCTCCTATTCACAGTGTTCACCATGAAGAGTAAGGTGGTTGTTGATGAGCTGGTGGGTTCCCCTCACTTAGTGATGGCTACCTATCTTATTCACTGTGTTCACCATGATGAGTGAGGTGGTTGTGGATGAGCTGGTGGGTTCCGCTCACTCAGTGATGGCTACCTCTCTTATTCACAGTGTTCACCATGATGATTGAGGTGGTTGTTGATGAGCTGGTGGGTTCCCCTCACTCAGTGACGGCAACCTCTCTTATTCACAGTGTTCACCATGATGAGTGAGGTGGTTGTGGATTTGCTGGTGGCTTCCCCTCATTCAGTGATGGCTAACTCTCTAATTCACAGTGTTCACCATGATGAGTGAGGTGGTTGTGGATGAGCTGGTGGGTTCCCCTCACTCAGTGATGGTCTATCTCCTATTCACAGTGTTCACCATGAAGAGTAAGGTGGTTGTTGATGAGCTGGTGGGTTCCCCTCACTCAGTGATGGCTACCTCTCTTATTCACAGTGTTCACCATGAAGAGTAAGGTGGTTGTGGATGAGCTGGTGGGTTCCTCTCACTCAGTGATGGATACCTCTCTTATTCACAGTGTTCACCATGTTGAGTGATGTTGTTATGGATGAGCTGGTGGGTTCCCCTCACTCAGTAATGGCTACATCTCTTATTCACAGTGTTTACCATGATGAGTGAGGTGGTTGTGGATGAGCTGGTGGGTTCCGCTCCCTCAGTGATGGCTAACACTCTTATTCACACTGTTCACAATGATGACTGAGGTGGTTGTGGATGAGCTGGTGGGTTCCACTCACTCAGTGATGGTCAATCTCTTATTCACAGTGTTCACCATGATGAGTGAGGTGGTTGTGGATGAGCTGGTGGGTTCCTCTCACTCAGTGATGGCTACCTCTCTTATTCACAGTGTTCACCATGATGAGTGATGTGGTTGTGGATGAGCTGGTGAGTTCCCCTCATTCAGTGATGGCTACCTCTCTTATTCACAGTGTTCACCATGATGAGTGAGGTAGTTGTTGATGAGCTGGTGGGTTCCCCTCACTCAGTGATGGCTACCTCTCTTATTCACAGTGTTCACCATGATGAGTGAGGTGGTTGTGAAAGAGCTGGTGTGTTCCCCTCACTCAGTGATGGTCTATCTCCTATTCACAGTGTTCACCATGATGAGTGAGGTGGTTGTGGATGAGCTGGTGGGTTCCCTTCACTCAGTAGTGGTCTATCTCTTTTTCACAGTGTTCACCATGATGATTGAGGTGGTTGTGGATGAGCTGGAGGCTTCCCTTCACTCAGTGACGGCTACCTCTCTTATTCACAGTGTTCACCATGATGAGTGAGGTGGTTGTGAAAGAGCTGGTGTGTTCCCCTCACTCAGTGATGGTCTATCTCCTATTCACAGTGTTCACCATGAAGAGTAAGGTGGTTGTTGATGAGCTGGTGGGTTCCCCTCACTCAGTGATAGCTACCTCTCTTATTCACAGTGTTCACCATGAAGAGTAAGGTGGTTGTGGATGAGCTGGTGGGTTCCCCTCACTCAGTGATGGTCTATCTCCTATTCACAGTGTTCACCATGAAGAGTAAGGTGGTTGTTGATGAGCTGGTGGGTTCCCCTAACTTAGTGATGGCTACCTATCTTATTCACTGTGTTCACCATGATGAGTGAGGTGGTTGTGGATGAGCTGGTGTGTTCCTCTCACTCAGTGATGGCTACCTCTCTTATTCACAGTGTTCACCATGTTGAGTGATGTGGTTATCGATGAGCTGGTGGTTTCCCCTCACTCAGTATTGGCTACCTCTCTTATTCACAGTAGTTCACCATGATGAGTGAGGTGGTTGTGGATGAGCTGGTGGGTTCCGCTCACTCAGTGATGGCTACCTCTCTCTTATTCACAGTGTTCACAATGATGAGTGAGGTGGTTGTGGATGAGCTGGTGGGTTCCCCTCACTCAGTGATGGCTACCTCTCTTATTCACAGTGTTCACCATGATGAGTGAGGTGGTTGTGGATGAGCTGGTGCGTTCCTCTCACTCAGTGATGGCTACCTCTCTTATTCACAGTGTTCACCATGATGAGTGATGTGGTTGTGGATGAGCTGGTGAGTTCCCCTCATTCAGTGATGGCTACCTCTCTTATTCACAGTGTTCACCATGATGAGTGAGGTGGTTGTGGAAGAGCTGGTGTGTTCCCCTCATTCAGTGATGGCTACCTCTCTAATTCACAGTGTTCACCATGATGAGTGAGGTGGTTGTGGATGAGCTGGTGGGTTCCGCTCACTCAGTGATGGCTAGCTCTCTTATTCATAGTGTTCACCATGATGAGTGATGTGGTTATGGATGAGCTGGTGGGTTCCCCTCACTCAGTGATGGCTACCTCTCTTATTCACAGTGTTCACCATGATGAGTGAGGTGGTTGTGGATGAGCTGGTGGGTTCCTCTCACTCAGTGATGGCTACCTCTCTTATTCACAGTGTTCACCATGATGAGTGATGTGGTTGTGGATGAGCTGGTGAGTTCCCCTCATTCAATGATGGCTACCTCTCTTATTCACAGTGTTCACCATGATGAGTGAGGTGGTTGTGGAAGAGCTGGTGTGTTCCCCTCATTCAGTGATGGCTACTTCTCTAATTCATAGTGTTCACCATGATGAGTGAGGTGGTTGTGGATGATCTGGTGGGTTCCCCTCACTCAGTGATGGTCTATCTCCTATTCACAGTGTTCACCATGATGAGTGAGGTGGTTGTTGATGAGCTGGTGGGTTCCCCTCACTCAGTGATGGCTACCTCTCTTATTCACAGTGTTCACCATGATGAGTGAGGTGGTTGTGGATGAGCTGGTGGGTTCCTCTCACTCACTGATGGCTACCTCTCTTATTCACAGTGTTCACCATGATGAGTGATGTGGTTGTGGATGAGCTGGAGAGTTCCCCTCATTCAGTGATGGCTACCTCTCTTATTCACAGTGTTCACCATGATGAGTGAGGTGGTTGTGGAAGAGCTGGTGGGTTCCCCTCACTCAGTGATAGCTACCTCTCTAATTCACAGTGTTCACCATGAAGAGTAAGGTGGTTGTTGATGAGCTGGTGGGTTCCCCTCACTCAGTGATAGCTACCTCTCTTATTCACAGTGTTCACCATGAAGAGTAAGGTGGTTGTGGATGAGCTGGTGGGATCCCCTCACTCAGTGATGGCTACCTCTCTTATTCACAGTAGTTCACCATGATGAGTGAGGTGGTTGTGGATGAGCTGGTGAGTTCCCCTCATTCAGTGACGGCTACCTCTCTTATTCACAGTGTTCACCATGATGAGTGAGGTGGTTGTGGATGAGCTGGTGGGTTCCCTTCACTCAGTAGTGGTCTATCTCTTTTTCACAGTGTTCACCATGATGATTGAGGTGGTTGTGGATGAGCTGGTGGCTTCCCTTCACTCAGTGACGGCTACCTCTCTTATTCACTGTGTTCACCATGATGAGTGAGGTGGTTGTGGAAGAGCTGGTGTGTTCCCCTCATTCAGTGATGGCTAACTCTCTAATTCATTGTGTTCACCATGATGAGTGAGGTGGTTGTGGATGAGCTGGTGGGTTCCCCTCACTCACTGATGGTCTATCTCCTATTCACAGTGTTCACCATGAAGAGTAAGGTGGTTGTTGATGAGCTGGTGGGTTCCCCTCACTCAGTGATAGCTACCTCTCTTATTCACAGTGTTCACCATGAAGAGTAAGGTGGTTGTGGATGAGCTGGTGGGTTCCCCTCACTCAGTGATGGTCTATCTCCTATTCACAGTGTTCACCATGATGAGTGAGGTGGTTGTGGAAGAGCTGGTGTGTTCCCCTCATTCAGTGATGGCTAACTCTCTAATTCACAGTGTTCACCATGATGAGTGAGGTGGTTGTGGATGAGCTGGTGGGTTCCCCTCACTCAGTGATGGTCTATCTCCTATTCACAGTGTTCACCATGAAGAGTAAGGTGGTTGTTGATGAGCTGGTGGGTTCCCCTCACTCAGTGATAGCTACCTCTCTTATTCACAGTGTTCACCATGAAGAGTAAGGTGGTTGTGGATGAGCTGGTGGGTTCCCCTCACTCAGTGATCGTCTATCTCCTATTCACAGTGTTCACCATGAAGAGTAAGGTGGTTGTTGATGAGCTGGTGGGTTCCCCTCACTTAGTGATGGCTACCTATCTTATTCACTGTGTTCACCATGATGAGTGAGGTGGTTGTGGATGAGCTGGTGTGTTCCTCTCACTCAGTGATGGCTACCTCTCTTATTCACAGTGTTCACCATGTTGAGTGATGTGGTTATGGATGAGCTGGTGGGATCCCCTCACTCAGTGATGGCTACCTCTCTTATTCACAGTAGTTCACCATGATGAGTGAGGTGGTTGTGGATGAGCTGGTGGGTTCCGCTCACTCAGTGATGGCTACCTCTCTTATTCACAGTGTTCACCATGATGACTGAGGTGGTTGTGGATGAGCTGGTGGGTTCCTCTCACTCACTGATGGCTACCTCTCTTATTCACAGTGTTCACCATGATGAGTGATGTGGTTGTGGATGAGCTGGTGAGTTCCCCTCATTCAGTGATGGCTACCTCTCTTATTCACAGTGTTCACCATGATGAGTGAGGTGGTTGTGGAAGAGCTGGTGTGTTCCCCTCACTCAGTGATGGCTACCTCTCTTATTCACAGTGTTCACCATGATGAGTGAGGTGGTTGTGGATGAGCTGGTGGATTCCCTTCACTCAGTAGTGGTCTATCTCTTTTTCACAGTGTTCACCATGATGATTGAGGTGGTTGTGGATGAGCTGGTGGCTTCCCTTCACTCAGTGACGGCTACCTCTCTTATTCACAGTGTTCACCATGATGAGTGAGGTGGTTGTGGAAGAGCTGGTGTGTTCCCCTCATTCAGTGATGGCTAACTCTAATTCATTGTGTTCACCATGATGAGTGAGGTGGTTGTGGATGAGCTGGTGGGTTCCCCTCACTCAGTGATGGTCTATCTCCTATTCACAGTGTTCACCATGAAGAGTAAGGTGGTTGTTGATGAGCTGGTGGGTTCCCCTCACTCAGTGATAGCTACCTCTCTTATTCACAGTGTTCACCATGAAGAGTAAGGTGGTTGTGGATGAGCTGGTGGGTTCCCCTCACTTAGTGATGGCTACCTATCTTATTCACTGTGTTCACCATGATGAGTGAGGTGGTTGTGGATGAGCTGGTGTGTTCCTCTCACTCAGTGATGGCTACCTCTCTTATTCACAGTGTTCACCATGTTGAGTGATGTGGTTATGGATGAGCTGGTGGGTTCCCCTCACTCAGTGATGGCTACCTCTCTTATTCACAGTAGTTCACCATGATGAGTGAGGTGGTTGTGGATGAGCTGGTGGGTTCCGCTCACTCAGTGATGGCTACCTCTCTTATTCACAGTGTTCACCATGATGAGTGAGGTGGTTGTGGATGAGCTGGTGGGTTCCCCTCACTCAGTGATGGCTACCTCTCTTATTCACAGTGTTCACCATGATGAGTGAGGTGGTTGTGGATGAGCTGGTGGGTTCCTCTCACTCAGTGATGGCTACCTCTCTTATTCACAGTGTTCACCATGATGAGTGATGTGGTTGTGGATGAGCTGGTGAGTTCCCCTCATTCAGTGATGGCTACCTCTCTTATTCACAGTGTTCACCATGATGAGTGAGGTGGTTGTGGAAGAGCTGGTGTGTTCCCCTCATTCAGTGATGGCTACCGCTCTAATTCACAGTGTTCACCATGATGAGTGAGGTGGTTGTGGATGAGCTGGTGGGTTCCGCTCACTCAGTGATGGCTACCTCTCTTATTCATAGTGTTCACCATGATGAGTGATGTGGTTATGGATGAGCTGGTGGGTTCCCCTCACTCACTGATGGTCTATCTCCTATTCACAGTGTTCACCATGAAGAGTAAGGTGGTTGTTGATTAGCTGGTGGGTTCCCCTTTCTTAGTGATGGTAGGCTACCTCTCTTATTCACAGTGTTCACCATGATGAGTGAGGTGGTTGTGGATGAGCTGGTGGGTTCCGCTCACTCAGTGATGGCTACCTCTCTTATTCATAGTGTTCACCATGATGAGTGATGTGGTTATGGATGAGCTGGTGGGTTCCCCTCACTCAGTGATGGCTACCTCTCTTATTCACAGTGTTCACCATGATGAGTGAGGTGGTTGTTGATGAGCTGGTGGGTCCCCCTCACTCAGTAATGGCTACCTCTCTTATTCACAGTGTTCACCATGATGAGTGAGGTGGTTGTGGATGAGCTGGTGGGTTCCCTTCACTCAGTAGTGGTCTATCTCTTTTTCACAGTGTTCACCATGATGATTGAGGTGGTTGTGGATGAGCTGGTGGCTTCCCTTCACTCAGTGACTGCTACCTCTCTTATTCACAGTGTTCACCATGATGAGTGAGGTGGTTGTGGAAGAGCTGGTGTGTTCCCCTCATTCAGTGATGGCTACCTCTCTTATTCACAGTGTTCACCATGATGAGTGAGGTGGTTGTGGATGAGCTGGTGGGTTCCTCTCACTCAGTGATGGCTACCTCTCTTATTCACAGTGTTCACCATGATGAGTGAGGTGGTTGTGGATGAGCTGGTGGGTTCCCCTCACTCAGTGATGGTCTATCTCCTATTCACAGTGTTCACCATGAAGAGTAAGGTGGTTGTTGATGAGCTGGTGGGTTCCCCTCACTCAGTGATAGCTACCTCTCTTATTCACAGTGTTCACCATGAAGAGTAAGGTGGTTGTGGATGAGCTGGTGGGTTCCCTCACTCAGTGATGGTCTATCTCCTATTTACAGTGTTCACCATGAAGAGTAAGGTGGTTGTTGATGAGCTGGTGGGTTCCCCTCACTTAGTGATGGCTACCTATCTTATTCACTGTGTTCACCATGATGAGTGAGGTGGTTGTGGATGAGCTGGTGTGTTCCTCTCACTCAGTGATGGCTACCTCTCTTATTCACAGTGTTCACCATGATGAGTGATGTGGTTGTGGATGAGCTGGTGAGTTCCCCTCATTCAGTGATGGCTACCTCTCTTATTCACAGTGTTCACCATGATGAGTGAGGTGGTTGTGGAAGATCTGGTGTGTTCCCCTCATTCAGTGATGGCTACCTCTCTAAGTCACAGTGTTCACCATTATGAATGAGGTGGTTGTTGATGAGCTGGTGGGTTCCCCTCACTCAGTGATGGCTACCTCTCTTATTCACAGTTTTCACCATGATGAGTGAGGTGGTTGTGGATGAGCTGGTGGGTTCCCTTCACTCAGTAGTGGTCTATCTCTTTTTCACAGTGTTCACCATGATGATTGAGGTGGTTGTGGATGAGCTGGTGGCTTCCCTTCACTCAGTGACGGCTACCTCTCTTATTCACAGTGTTCACCATGATGAGTGAGGTGGTTGTGGAAGAGCTGGTGTGTTCCCCTCATTCAGTGATGGCTAACTCTCTAATTCACTGTGTTCACCATGATGAGTGAGGTGGTTGTGGATGAGCTGGTGGGTTCCCCTCACTCAGTGATGGTCTATCTCCTATTCACAGTGTTCACCATGAAGAGTAAGGTGGTTGTTGATGAGCTGGTGGGTTCCCCTCTCTCAGTGATAGCTACCTCTCTTATTCACAGTGTTCACCATGAAGAGTAAGGTGGTTGTGGATGAGCTGGTGGGTTCCCCTCACTCAGTGATGGTCTATCTCCTATTCACAGTGTTCACCATGAAGAGTAAGGTGGTTGTTGATGAGCTGGTGGGTTCCCCTCACTTAGTGATGGCTACCTATCTTATTCACTGTGTTCACCATGATGAGTGAGGTGGTTGTGGATGAGCTGGTGTGTTCCTCTCACTCAGTGATGGCTACCTCTCTTATTCACAGTGTTCACCATGATGAGTGATGTGGTTGTGGATGAGCTGGTGAGTTCCCCTCATTCAGTGATGGCTACCTCTCTTATTCACAGTGTTCACCATGATGAGTGAGGTGGTTGTGGAAGAGCTGGTGTGTTCCCCTCATTCAGTGATGGCTACCTCTCTAAGTCACAGTGTTCACCATTATGAATGAGGTGGTTGTTGATGAGCTGGTGGGTTCCCCTCACTCAGTGATGGCTACCTCTCTTATTCACAGTTTTCACCATGATGAGTGAGGTGGTTGTGGATGAGCTGGTGGGTTCCCTTCACTCAGTAGTGGTCTATCTCTTTTTCACAGTGTTCACCATGATGATTGAGGTGGTTGTGGATGAGCTGGTGGCTTCCCTTCACTCAGTGACGGCTACCTCTCTTATTCACAGTGTTCACCATGATGAGTGAGGTGGTTGTGGAAGAGCTGGTGTGTTCCCCTCATTCAGTGATGGCTAACTCTCTAATTCACTGTGTTCACCATGATGAGTGAGGTGGTTGTGGATGAGCTGGTGGGTTCCCCTCACTCAGTGATGGTCTATCTCCTATTCACAGTGTTCACCATGAAGAGTAAGGTGGTTGTTGATGAGCTGGTGGGTTCCCCTCTCTCAGTGATAGCTACCTCTCTTATTCACTGTGTTCACCATGATGAGTGAGCTGGTTGTGGATGAGCTGGTGTGTTCCTCTCACTCAGTGATGGCTACCTCTCTTATTCACAGTGTTCACCATGTTGAGTGATGTGGTTATGGATGAGCTGGTGGGTTCCCCTCACTCAGTGATGGCTACTCTCTTATTCACAGTAGTTCACCATGATGAGTGATGTGGTTATGGATGAGCTGGTGGGTTCCACTCACTCAGTGATGGCTACCTCTCTTATTCACAGTGTTCACCATGATGAGTGAGGTGGTTGTGGATGAGCTGGTGGGTTCCCTTGACTCAGTGATGGTCTATCTCTTATTCACAGTGTTCACCATGATGAATGATGTGGTTGTGGATCAGCTGGTGGGTTCCATTCACTCAGTGATGGCTACCTCTCTTATATCACATTGTTCACCATGATGAGTGAGGTGGTTGTGGATGAGCTGGTGGGTTCCCCTCACTCATTGATGGCTACCTCTCTTATTCACAGTGTTCACCATGATGAGTGAGGTGGTTGTGGATGAGCTGGTGGGTTCCGCTCACTCAGTGATGGCTACCTCTCTTATTCATAGTGTTCACCATGATGAGTGATGTGGTTATGGATGAGCTGGTAGGTTCCCCTCACTCAGTGATGGCTTCCTCTCTTATTCACAGTGTTCACCATGATGAGTGAGGTGGTTGTGGATGAGCTGGTGGGTTCCGCTCACTCAGTGATGGCTACCTCTCTTATTCATAGTGTTCACCATGATGAGTGATGTGGTTATGGATGAGCTGGTGGGTTCCCCTCACTCAGTGATGGCTACCTCTCTTATTCACAGTGTTCACCATGATGAGTGAGGTGGTTGTTGATGAGCTGGTGGGTTCCCCTCACTCAGTAATGGCTACCTCTCTTATTCACAGTTTTCACCATGATGAGTGAGGTGGTTGTGGATGAGCTGGTGGGTTCCCTTCACTCAGTAGTGGTCTATCTCTTTTTCACAGTGTTCACCATGATGATTGAGGTGGTTGTGGATGAGCTGGTGGCTTCCCTTCACTCAGTGACGGCTACCTCTCTTATTCACAGTGTTCACCATGATGAGTGAGGTGGTTGTGGAAGAGCTGGTGTGTTCCCCTCATTCAGTGATGGCTAACTCTCTAATTCACAGTGTTCACCATGATGAGTGAGGTGGTTGTGGATGAGCTGGTGGGTTCCCCTCACTCAGTGATGGTCTATCTCCTATTCACAGTGTTCACCATGAAGAGTAAGGTGGTTGTTGATGAGCTGGTGGGTTCCCCTCACTCACTGATGGCTACCTCTCTTATTCACTGTGTTCACCATGAAGAGTAAGGTGGTTGTGGATGAGCTGGTGGGTTCCCCTCACTCAGTGATGGCTACCTCTCTTATTCACAGTGTTCACCATGATGAGTGAGGTGGTTGTGGATGAGCTGGTGTGTTCCCCTCACTCAGTGATGGCTACCTCTCTTATTCACAGTAGTTCACCATGATGAGTGAGGTGGTTGTGGATGAGCTGGTGGGTTCCCTTCACTCAGTAGTGGTCTATCTCTTTTTCACAGTGTTCACCATGATGATTGAGGTGGTTGTGGATGAGCTGGTGGCTTCCCTTCACTCAGTGACGGCTACCTCTCTTATTCAAAGTGTTCACCATGATGAGTGAGGTGGTTGTGGAAGAGCTGGTGTGTTCCCCTCATTCAGTGATGGCTAACTCTCTAATTCACAGTGTTCACCATGATGAGTGAGGTGGTTGTGGATGAGCTGGTGGGTTCCCCTCACTCAGTGATGGTCTATCTCCTATTCACAGTGTTCACCATGAAGAGTAAGGTGGTTGTTGATGAGCTGGTGGGTTCCCCTCACTTAGTGATGGCTACCTCTCTTATTCACTGTGTTCACCATGATGAGTGAGGTGGTTGTGGATGAGCTGGTGTGTTCCTCTCACTCAGTGATGGCTACCTCTCTTATTCACAGTGTTCACCATGTTGAGTGATGTGGTTATGGATGAGCTGGTGGGTTCCCCTCACTCAGTGATGGCTACCTGTCTTATTCATAGTGTTCACCATGATGAGTGAGGTGGTTGTGGATGAGCTGGTGGGTTCCGCTCACTCAGTGATGGCTACCTCTCTTATTCACAGTGTTCACAATGATGAGTGAGGTGGTTGTGGATGAGCTGGTGGGTTCCCCTCACTCAGTGATGGCTACCTCTCTTATTCACAGTGTTTACCATGATGAGTGAGGTGGTTGTGGATGAGCTGGTGGGTTTCCCTCACTCAGTGATGGCTACCTCTCTTATTCACAGTGTTCACCATGATGAGTGAGGTGGTTGTGGATGAGCTGGTGGGTTCCCTTCACTCAGTAGTGGTCTATCTCTTTTTCACAGTGTTCACCATGATGATTGAGGTGGTTGTGGATGAGCTGGTGGCTTCCCTTCACTCAGTGACGGCTACCTCTCTTATTCACTGTGTTCACCATGATGAGTGAGGTGGTTGTGGATGAGCTGGTGTGTTCCTCTCACTCAGTGATGGCTACCTCTCTTATTCACAGTGTTCACCATGTTGAGTGATGTGGTTATGGATGAGCTGGTGGGTTCCCCTCACTCAGTGATGGCTACCTCTCTTATTCACAGTAGTTCACCATGATGAGTGAGGTGGTTGTGGGTGAGCTGGTGGGTTCCGCTCACTCAGTGATGGCTACCTCTCTTATTCACAGAGTTCACCATGATGAGTGAGGTGGTTGTGGATGAGCTGGTGGGTTCCCTTCACTCAGTAGTGGTCTATCTCTTTTTCACAGTGTTCACCATGATGATTGAGGTGGTTGTGGATGAGCTGGTGGCTTCCCTTCACTCAGTGACGGCTACCTCTCTTATTCACAGTGTTCACCATGATGAGTGAGGTGGTTGTGGAAGAGCTGGTGTGTTCCCCTCATTCAGTGATGGCTAACTCTCTAATTCACAGTGTTCACCATGATGAGTGAGGTGGTTGTTGATGAGCTGGTGGGTTCCCCTCACTCAGTGATGGCTACCTCTCTTATTCACAGTGTTCACCATGAAGAGTAAGGTGGTTGTGGATGAGCTGGTGGGTTCCCCTCACTCAGTGATGGTCTATCTCCTATTCACAGTGTTCACCATGAAGAGTAAGGTGGTTGTGGATGAGCTGGTGTGTTCCTCTCACTCAGTGATGGCTACCTCTCTTATTCACAGTGTTCACCATGTTGAGTGATATGGTTATGGATGAGCTGGTGGGTTCCCCTCACTCAGTGATGGCTACCTCTCTTATTCACAGTAGTTCACCATGATGAGTGAGGTGGTTGTGGATGAGCTGGTGGGTTCCCCTCACTCAGTGATGGCTACCTCTCTTATTCACAGTAGTTCACCATGATGAGTAAGGTGGTTGTTGATGAGCTGGTGGGTTCCCCTCACTCAGTGATGGCTACCTCTCTTATTCACAGTGTTCACCATGAAGAGTAAGGTGGTTGTGGATGAGCTGGTGGGTTCCTCTCACTCAGTGATGGATACCTCTCTTATTCACAGTGTTCACCATGTTGAGTGATGTGGTTATGGATGAGCTGGTGGGTTCCCCTCACTCAGTAATGGCTACATCTCTTATTCACAGTGTTTACAATGATGAGTGAGGTGGTTGTGGATGAGCTGGTGGGTTTCGCTCACTCAGTGATGGCTAACACTCTTATTCACACTGTTCACAATGATGACTGAGGTGGTTGTGGAAGAGCTGGTGGGTTCCACTCACTCAGTGATGGCTACCTCTCTTATTCACAGTGTTCACCATGATGATTGAGGTGGTTGTTGATGAGCTGGTGGGTTCCCCTCACTCAGTGATGGCAACCTCTCTTATTCACAGTGTTCACCATGATGAGTGAGGTGGTTGTGGATTTGCTGGTGGCTTCCTTTCACTCAGTGACGGCTACCTCTCTTATTCACAGTGTTCACCATGATGAGTGAGGTGGTTGTGGAAGAGCTGGTGGGTTCCCCTCACTCAGTGATGGCAACCTCTCTTATTCACAGTGTTCACCATGATGAGTGAGGTGGTTGTGGATTTGCTGGTGGCTTCCTTTCACTCAGTGACGGCTACCTCTCTTATTCACAGTGTTCACCATGATGAGTGAGGTGGTTGTGGAAGAGCTGGTGGGTTCCCCTCACTCAGTGATGGTCTATCTCCTATTCACAGTGTTCACCATGAAGAGTAAGGTGGTTGTGGATGAGCTGGTGTGTTCCTCTCACTCAGTGATGGCTACCTCTCTTATTCACAGTGTTCACCATGTTGAGTGATATGGTTATGGATGAGCTGGTGGGTTCCCCTCACTCAGTGATGGCTACCTCTCTTATTCACAGTAGTTCACCATGATGAGTGAGGTGGTTGTGGATGAGCTGGTGGGTTCCCCTCACTCAGTGATGGCTACCTCTCTTATTCACAGTAGTTCACCATGATGAGTAAGGTGGTTGTTGATGAGCTGGTGGGTTCCCCTCACTCAGTGATGGCTACCTCTCTTATTCACAGTGTTCACCATGAAGAGTAAGGTGGTTGTGGATGAGCTGGTGGGTTCCTCTCACTCAGTGATGGATACCTCTCTTATTCACAGTGTTCACCATGTTGAGTGATGTGGTTATGGATGAGCTGGTGGGTTCCCCTCACTCAGTAATGGCTACATCTCTTATTCACAGTGTTTACAATGATGAGTGAGGTGGTTGTGGATGAGCTGGTGGGTTTCGCTCACTCAGTGATGGCTAACACTCTTATTCACACTGTTCACAATGATGACTGAGGTGGTTGTGGAAGAGCTGGTGGGTTCCACTCACTCAGTGATGGCTACCTCTCTTATTCACAGTGTTCACCATGATGATTGAGGTGGTTGTTGATGAGCTGGTGGGTTCCCCTCACTCAGTGATGGCAACCTCTCTTATTCACAGTGTTCACCATGATGAGTGAGGTGGTTGTGGATTTGCTGGTGGCTTCCTTTCACTCAGTGACGGCTACCTCTCTTATTCACAGTGTTCACCATGATGAGTGAGGTGGTTGTGGAAGAGCTGGTGTGTTCCCCTCATTCAGTGATGGCTAACTCTCTAATTCACAGTGTTCACCATGATGAGTGAGGTGGTTGTGGATGAGCTGGTGGGTTCCCCTCACTCAGTGATGGCTACCTCTCTTATTCACAGTGTTCACCATGATGAGTGAGGTGGTTGTGGATGAGCTGGTGGGTTCCGCTCACTCAGTGATGGCTACCTGTCTTATTCATAGTGTTCACCATGATGAGTGATGTGGTTATGGATGAGCTGGTGGGTTCCCCTCACTCAGTGATGGCTACCTCTCTTATTCACAGTGTTCACCATGATGAGTGAGGTGGTTGTTGATGAGCTGGTGGGTTCCCCTCACTCAGTAATGGCTACCTCTCTTATTCACAGTGTTCACCATGATGAGTGAGGTGGTTGTGGATGAGCTGGTGGGTTCCCTTCACTCAGTAGTGGTCTATCTCTTTTTCACAGTGTTCACCATGATGATTGAGGTGGTTGTGGATGAGCTGGTGGCTTCCCTTCACTCAGTGACGGCTACCTCTCTTATTCACAGTGTTCACCATGATGAGTGAGGTGGTTGTGGAAGAGCTGGTGTGTTCCCCTCATTCAGTGATGGCTAACTCTCTAATTCACAGTGTTCACCATGATGAGTGAGGTGGTTGTGGATGAGCTGGTGGGTTCCCCTCACTCAGTGATGGTCTATCTCCTATTCACAGTGTTCACCATGAAGAGTAAGGTGGTTGTTGATGAGCTGGTGGGTTCCCCTCACTCACTGATGGCTACCTCTCTTATTCACAGTGTTCACCATGATGAGTGAGGTGGTTGTGGAAGAGCTGGTGTGTTCCCCTCATTCAGTGATGGCTACCTCTCTAATTCACAGTGTTCACCATGATGAGTGAGGTGGTTGTGGATGAGCTGGTGTGTTCCCCTCACTCAGTGATGGCTACCTCTCTTATTCACAGTAGTTCACCATGATGAGTGAGGTGGTTGTGGATGAGCTGGTGGGTTCCCTTCACTCAGTGACGGCTACCTCTCTTATTCACAGTGTTCACCATGATGAGTGAGGTGGTTGTGGAAGAGCTGGTGTGTTCCCCTCATTCAGTGATGGCTAACTCTCTAATTCACAGTGTTCACCATGATGAGTGAGGTGGTTGTGGATGAGCTGGTGGGTTCCCCTCACTCAGTGATGGTCTATCTCCTATTCACAGTGTTCACCATGAAGAGTAAGGTGTTTGTTGATGAGCTGGTGGGTTCCCCTCACTCAGTGATAGCTACCTCTCTTATTCACAGTGTTCACTATGAAGACTAAGGTGGTTGTGGATGAGCTGGTGGGTTCCCCTCACTTAGTGATGGCTACCTCTCTTATTCACAGTAGTTCACCATGATGAGTGAGGTGGTTGTGGATGAGCTGGTGGGTTCCGCTCACTCAGTGATGGCTACCTCTCTTATTCACAGTGTTCACCATGAAGAGTAAGGTGGTTGTTGATGAGCTGGTGGGTTCCCCTCACTCACTGATGGCTACCTCTCTTATTCACAGTGTTCACCATGAAGAGTAAGGTGGTTGTGGATGAGCTGGTGGATTCCCCTCACTCAGTGATGGCTACCTCTCTTATTCACAGTGTTCACCATGATGAGTGAGGTGGTTGTGGAAGAGCTGGTGTGTTCCCCTCATTCAGTGATGGCTACCTCTCTAATTCACAGTGTTCACCATGATGAGTGAGGTGGTTGTGGATGAGCTGGTGTGTTCCCCTCACTCAGTGATGGCTACCTCTCTTATTCACAGTAGTTCACCATGATGAGTGAGGTGGTTGTGGATGAGCTGGTGGGTTCCCTTCACTCAGTAGTGGTCTATCTCTTTTTCACAGTGTTCACCATGATGATTGAGGTGGTTGTGGAATAGCTGGTGGCTTCCCTTCACTCAGTGACGGCTACCTCTCTTATTCACAGTGTTCACCATGATGAGTGAGGTGGTTGTGGAAGAGCTGGTGGCTTCCCTTCACTCAGTGATGGCTACCTCTCTTATTCACAGTAGTTCACCATGATGATTGAGGTGGTTGTGGATGAGCTGGTGGGTTCCCCTCACTCAGTGATGGTCTATTTCCTATTCACAGTGTTTACCATGAAGAGTAAGGTGGTTGTTGATGAGCTGGTGGGTTCCCCTCACTTAGTGATGGCTACCTCTCTTATTCACTGTGTTCACCATGATGAGTGAGGTGGTTGTGGATGAGCTGGTGTGTTCCTCTCACTCAGTGATGGCTACCTCTCTTATTCACAGTGTTCACCATGTTGAGTGATGTGGTTATGGATGAGCTGGTGGGTTCCCCTCACTCAGTGATGGCTACCTGTCTTATTCATAGTGTTCACCATGATGAGTGAGGTGGTTGTGGATGAGCTGGTGGGTTCCGCTCACTCAGTGATGGCTACCTCTCTTATTCACAGTGTTCACAATGATGAGTGAGGTGGTTGTGGATGAGCTGGTGGGTTCCCCTCACTCAGTGATGGCTACCTCTCTTATTCACAGTGTTCACCATGATGAGTGAGGTGGTTGTGGATGAGCTGGTGGGTTTCCCTCACTCAGTGATGGCTACCTCTCTTATTCACAGTGTTCACCATGATGAGTGAGGTGGTTGTGGATGAGCTGGTGGGTTCCATTCACTCAGTAGTGGTCTATCTCTTTTTCACAGTGTTCACCATGATGATTGAGGTGGTTGTGGATGAGCTGGTGGCTTCCCTTCACTCAGTGACGGCTACCTCTCTTATTCACTGTGTTCACCATGATGAGTGAGGTGGTTGTGGATGAGCTGGTGTGTTCCTCTCACTCAGTGATGGCTACCTCTCTTATTCACAGTGTTCACCATGTTGAGTGATGTGGTTATGGATGAGCTGGTGGGTTCCCCTCACTCAGTGATGGCTACCTCTCTTATTCACAGTAGTTCACCATGATGAGTGAGGTGGTTGTGGATGAGCTGGTGGGTTCCCCTCACTCACTGATGGCTACCTCTCTTATTCACTGTGTTCACCATGAAGAGTAAGGTGGTTGTGGATGAGCTGGTGGGTTCCCCTCACTCAGTGATGGCTACCTCTCTTATTCACTGTGTTCACCATGAAGAGTAAGGTGGTTGTGGATGAGCTGGTGGGTTCCCCTCACTCAGTGATGGCTACCTCTCTTATTCACAGTGTTCACCATGATGAGTGAGGTGGTTGTGGATGAGCTGGTGTGTTCCCCTCACTCAGTGATGGCTACCTCTCTTATTCACAGTAGTTCACCATGATGAGTGAGGTGGTTGTGGATGAGCTGGTGGGTTCCCTTCACTCAGTAGTGGTCTATCTCTTTTTCACAGTGTTCACCATGATGATTGAGGTGGTTGTGGATGAGCTGGTGGCTTCCCTTCACTCAGTGACGGCTACCTCTCTTATTCACAGTGTTCACCATGATGAGTGAGGTGGTTGTGGAAGAGCTGGTGTGTTCCCCTCATTCAGTGATGGCTAACTCTCTAATTCACAGTGTTCACCATGATGAGTGAGGTGGTTGTGGATGAGCTGGTGGGTTCCCCTCACTCAGTGATGGTCTATCTCCTATTCACAGTGTTCACCATGAAGAGTAAGGTGGTTGTTGATGAGCTGGTGGGTTCCCCTCACTTAGTGATGGCTACCTCTCTTATTCACTGTGTTCACCATGATGAGTGAGGTGGTTGTGGATGAGCTGGTGTGTTCCTCTCACTCAGTGATGGCTACCTCTCTTATTCACAGTGTTCACCATGTTGAGTGATGTGGTTATGGATGAGCTGGTGGGTTCCCCTCACTCAGTGATGGCTACCTGTCTTATTCATAGTGTTCACCATGATGAGTGAGGTGGTTGTGGATGAGCTGGTGGGTTCCGCTCACTCAGTGATGGCTACCTCTCTTATTCACAGTGTTCACAATGATGAGTGAGGTGGTTGTGGATGAGCTGGTGGGTTCCCCTCACTCAGTGATGGCTACCTCTCTTATTCACAGTGTTTACCATGATGAGTGAGGTGGTTGTGGATGAGCTGGTGGGTTTCCCTCACTCAGTGATGGCTACCTCTCTTATTCACAGTGTTCACCATGATGAGTGAGGTGGTTGTGGATGAGCTGGTGGGTTCCCTTCACTCAGTAGTGGTCTATCTCTTTTTCACAGTGTTCACCATGATGATTGAGGTGGTTGTGGATGAGCTGGTGGCTTCCCTTCACTCAGTGACGGCTACCTCTCTTATTCACTGTGTTCACCATGATGAGTGAGGTGGTTGTGGATGAGCTGGTGTGTTCCTCTCACTCAGTGATGGCTACCTCTCTTATTCACAGTGTTCACCATGTTGAGTGATGTGGTTATGGATGAGCTGGTGGGTTCCCCTCACTCAGTGATGGCTACCTCTCTTATTCACAGTAGTTCACCATGATGAGTGAGGTGGTTGTGGGTGAGCTGGTGGGTTCCGCTCACTCAGTGATGGCTACCTCTCTTATTCACAGAGTTCACCATGATGAGTGAGGTGGTTGTGGATGAGCTGGTGGGTTCCCTTCACTCAGTAGTGGTCTATCTCTTTTTCACAGTGTTCACCATGATGATTGAGGTGGTTGTGGATGAGCTGGTGGCTTCCCTTCACTCAGTGACGGCTACCTCTCTTATTCACAGTGTTCACCATGATGAGTGAGGTGGTTGTGGAAGAGCTGGTGTGTTCCCCTCATTCAGTGATGGCTAACTCTCTAATTCACAGTGTTCACCATGATGAGTGAGGTGGTTGTTGATGAGCTGGTGGGTTCCCCTCACTCAGTGATGGCTACCTCTCTTATTCACAGTGTTCACCATGAAGAGTAAGGTGGTTGTGGATGAGCTGGTGGGTTCCCCTCACTCAGTGATGGTCTATCTCCTATTCACAGTGTTCACCATGAAGAGTAAGGTGGTTGTGGATGAGCTGGTGTGTTCCTCTCACTCAGTGATGGCTACCTCTCTTATTCACAGTGTTCACCATGTTGAGTGATATGGTTATGGATGAGCTGGTGGGTTCCCCTCACTCAGTGATGGCTACCTCTCTTATTCACAGTAGTTCACCATGATGAGTGAGGTGGTTGTGGATGAGCTGGTGGGTTCCCCTCACTCAGTGATGGCTACCTCTCTTATTCACAGTAGTTCACCATGATGAGTAAGGTGGTTGTTGATGAGCTGGTGGGTTCCCCTCACTCAGTGATGGCTACCTCTCTTATTCACAGTGTTCACCATGAAGAGTAAGGTGGTTGTGGATGAGCTGGTGGGTTCCTCTCACTCAGTGATGGATACCTCTCTTATTCACAGTGTTCACCATGTTGAGTGATGTGGTTATGGATGAGCTGGTGGGTTCCCCTCACTCAGTAATGGCTACATCTCTTATTCACAGTGTTTACAATGATGAGTGAGGTGGTTGTGGATGAGCTGGTGGGTTTCGCTCACTCAGTGATGGCTAACACTCTTATTCACACTGTTCACAATGATGACTGAGGTGGTTGTGGAAGAGCTGGTGGGTTCCACTCACTCAGTGATGGCTACCTCTCTTATTCACAGTGTTCACCATGATGATTGAGGTGGTTGTTGATGAGCTGGTGGGTTCCCCTCACTCAGTGATGGCAACCTCTCTTATTCACAGTGTTCACCATGATGAGTGAGGTGGTTGTGGATTTGCTGGTGGCTTCCTTTCACTCAGTGACGGCTACCTCTCTTATTCACAGTGTTCACCATGATGAGTGAGGTGGTTGTGGAAGAGCTGGTGTGTTCCCCTCATTCAGTGATGGCTAACTCTCTAATTCACAGTGTTCACCATGATGAGTGAGGTGGTTGTGGATGAGCTGGTGGGTTCCCCTCACTCAGTGATGGCTACCTCTCTTATTCACAGTGTTCACCATGATGAGTGAGGTGGTTGTGGATGAGCTGGTGGGTTCCGCTCACTCAGTGATGGCTACCTGTCTTATTCATAGTGTTCACCATGATGAGTGATGTGGTTATGGATGAGCTGGTGGGTTCCCCTCACTCAGTGATGGCTACCTCTCTTATTCACAGTGTTCACCATGATGAGTGAGGTGGTTGTTGATGAGCTGGTGGGTTCCCCTCACTCAGTAATGGCTACCTCTCTTATTCACAGTGTTCACCATGATGAGTGAGGTGGTTGTGGATGAGCTGGTGGGTTCCCTTCACTCAGTAGTGGTCTATCTCTTTTTCACAGTGTTCACCATGATGATTGAGGTGGTTGTGGATGAGCTGGTGGCTTCCCTTCACTCAGTGACGGCTACCTCTCTTATTCACAGTGTTCACCATGATGAGTGAGGTGGTTGTGGAAGAGCTGGTGTGTTCCCCTCATTCAGTGATGGCTAACTCTCTAATTCACAGTGTTCACCATGATGAGTGAGGTGGTTGTGGATGAGCTGGTGGGTTCCCCTCACTCAGTGATGGTCTATCTCCTATTCACAGTGTTCACCATGAAGAGTAAGGTGGTTGTTGATGAGCTGGTGGGTTCCCCTCACTCACTGATGGCTACCTCTCTTATTCACAGTGTTCACCATGATGAGTGAGGTGGTTGTGGAAGAGCTGGTGTGTTCCCCTCATTCAGTGATGGCTACCTCTCTAATTCACAGTGTTCACCATGATGAGTGAGGTGGTTGTGGATGAGCTGGTGTGTTCCCCTCACTCAGTGATGGCTACCTCTCTTATTCACAGTAGTTCACCATGATGAGTGAGGTGGTTGTGGATGAGCTGGTGGGTTCCCTTCACTCAGTGACGGCTACCTCTCTTATTCACAGTGTTCACCATGATGAGTGAGGTGGTTGTGGAAGAGCTGGTGTGTTCCCCTCATTCAGTGATGGCTAACTCTCTAATTCACAGTGTTCACCATGATGAGTGAGGTGGTTGTGGATGAGCTGGTGGGTTCCCCTCACTCAGTGATGGTCTATCTCCTATTCACAGTGTTCACCATGAAGAGCAAGGTGTTTGTTGATGAGCTGGTGGGTTCCCCTCACTCAGTGATAGCTACCTCTCTTATTCACAGTGTTCACTATGAAGACTAAGGTGGTTGTGGATGAGCTGGTGGGTTCCCCTCACTTAGTGATGGCTACCTCTCTTATTCACAGTAGTTCACCATGATGAGTGAGGTGGTTGTGGATGAGCTGGTGGGTTCCGCTCACTCAGTGATGGCTACCTCTCTTATTCACAGTGTTCACCATGAAGAGTAAGGTGGTTGTTGATGAGCTGGTGGGTTCCCCTCACTCACTGATGGCTACCTCTCTTATTCACAGTGTTCACCATGAAGAGTAAGGTGGTTGTGGATGAGCTGGTGGATTCCCCTCACTCAGTGATGGCTACCTCTCTTATTCACAGTGTTCACCATGATGAGTGAGGTGGTTGTGGAAGAGCTGGTGTGTTCCCCTCATTCAGTGATGGCTACCTCTCTAATTCACAGTGTTCACCATGATGAGTGAGGTGGTTGTGGATGAGCTGGTGTGTTCCCCTCACTCAGTGATGGCTACCTCTCTTATTCACAGTAGTTCACCATGATGAGTGAGGTGGTTGTGGATGAGCTGGTGGGTTCCCTTCACTCAGTAGTGGTCTATCTCTTTTTCACAGTGTTCACCATGATGATTGAGGTGGTTGTGGAATAGCTGGTGGCTTCCCTTCACTCAGTGACGGCTACCTCTCTTATTCACAGTGTTCACCATGATGAGTGAGGTGGTTGTGGAAGAGCTGGTGGCTTCCCTTCACTCAGTGATGGCTACCTCTCTTATTCACAGTAGTTCACCATGATGATTGAGGTGGTTGTGGATGAGCTGGTGGGTTCCCCTCACTCAGTGATGGTCTATTTCCTATTCACAGTGTTTACCATGAAGAGTAAGGTGGTTGTTGATGAGCTGGTGGGTTCCCCTCACTTAGTGATGGCTACCTCTCTTATTCACTGTGTTCACCATGATGAGTGAGGTGGTTGTGGATGAGCTGGTGTGTTCCTCTCACTCAGTGATGGCTACCTCTCTTATTCACAGTGTTCACCATGTTGAGTGATGTGGTTATGGATGAGCTGGTGGGTTCCCCTCACTCAGTGATGGCTACCTGTCTTATTCATAGTGTTCACCATGATGAGTGAGGTGGTTGTGGATGAGCTGGTGGGTTCCGCTCACTCAGTGATGGCTACCTCTCTTATTCACAGTGTTCACAATGATGAGTGAGGTGGTTGTGGATGAGCTGGTGGGTTCCCCTCACTCAGTGATGGCTACCTCTCTTATTCACAGTGTTCACCATGATGAGTGAGGTGGTTGTGGATGAGCTGGTGGGTTTCCCTCACTCAGTGATGGCTACCTCTCTTATTCACAGTGTTCACCATGATGAGTGAGGTGGTTGTGGATGAGCTGGTGGGTTCCATTCACTCAGTAGTGGTCTATCTCTTTTTCACAGTGTTCACCATGATGATTGAGGTGGTTGTGGATGAGCTGGTGGCTTCCCTTCACTCAGTGACGGCTACCTCTCTTATTCACTGTGTTCACCATGATGAGTGAGGTGGTTGTGGATGAGCTGGTGTGTTCCTCTCACTCAGTGATGGCTACCTCTCTTATTCACAGTGTTCACCATGTTGAGTGATGTGGTTATGGATTTGCTGGTGGGTTCCCCTCACTCAGTGATGGCTACCTCTCTTATTCACAGTAGTTCACCATGATGAGTGAGGTGGTTGTGGATGAGCTGGTGGGTTCCGCTCACTCAGTGATGGCTACCTCTCTTATTCACAGAGTTCACCATGATGAGTGAGGTGGTTGTGGATGAGCTGGTGGGTTCCCTTCACTCAGTAGTGGTCTATCTCTTTTTCACAGTGTTCACCATGATGATTGAGGTGGTTGTGGATGAGCTGGTGGCTTCCCTTCACTCAGTGACGGCTACCTCTCTTATTCACAGTGTTCACCATGATGAGTGAGGTGGTTGTGGAAGAGCTGGTGTGTTCCCCTCATTCAGTGATGGCTAACTCTCTAATTCACAGTGTTCACCATGATGAGTGAGGTGGTTGTTGATGAGCTGGTGGGTTCCCCTCACTCAGTGATGGCTACCTCTCTTATTCACAGTGTTCACCATGAAGAGTAAGGTGGTTGTGGATGAGCTGGTGGGTTCCCCTCACTCAGTGATGGTCTATCTCCTATTCACAGTGTTCACCATGAAGAGTAAGGTGGTTGTGGATGAGCTGGTGTGTTCCTCTCACTCAGTGATGGCTACCTCTCTTATTCACAGTGTTCACCATGTTGAGTGATATGGATATGGATGAGCTGGTGGGTTCCCCTCACTCAGTGATGGCTACCTCTCTTATTCACAGTAGTTCACCATGATGAGTGAGGTGGTTGTGGATGAGCTGGTGGGTTCCCCTCACTCAGTGATGGCTACCTCTCTTATTCACAGTAGTTCACCATGATGAGTAAGGTGGTTGTTGATGAGCTGGTGGGTTCCCCCTCACTCAGTGATGGCTACCTCTCTTATTCACAGTGTTCACCATGAAGAGTAAGGTGGTTGTGGATGAGCTGGTGGGTTCCTCTCACTCAGTGATGGATACCTCTCTTATTCACAGTGTTCACCATGTTGAGTGATGTGGTTATGGATGAGCTGGTGGGTTCCCCTCACTCAGTAATGGCTACATCTCTTATTCACAGTGTTTACAATGATGAGTGAGGTGGTTGTGGATGAGCTGGTGGGTTTCGCTCACTCAGTGATGGCTAACACTCTTATTCACACTGTTCACAATGATGACTGAGGTGGTTGTGGAAGAGCTGGTGGGTTCCACTCACTCAGTGATGGCTACCTCTCTTATTCACAGTGTTCACCATGATGATTGAGGTGGTTGTTGATGAGCTGGTGGGTTCCCCTCACTCAGTGATGGCAACCTCTCTTATTCACAGTGTTCACCATGATGAGTGAGGTGGTTGTGGATTTGCTGGTGGCTTCCTTTCACTCAGTGACGGCTACCTCTCTTATTCACAGTGTTCACCATGATGAGTGAGGTGGTTGTGGAAGAGCTGGTGTGTTCCCCTCATTCAGTGATGGCTAACTCTCTAATTCACAGTGTTCACCATGATGAGTGAGGTGGTTGTGGATGAGCTGGTGGGTTCCCCTCACTCAGTGATGGTCTATCTCCTATTCACAGTGTTCACCATGAAGAGTAAGGTGGTTGTTGATGAGCTGGTGGGTTCCCCTCACTCAGTGATGGCTACCTCTCTTATTCACAGTGTTCACCATGAAGAGTAAGGTGGTTGTGGATGAGCTGGTGGGTTCCCCTCACTCAGTGATGGCTACCTCTCTTATTCACAGTAGTTCACCATGATGAGTGAGGTGGTTGTGGATGAGCTGGTGGGTTCCCTTCACTCAGTGACGGCTACCTCTCTTATTCACAGTGTTCACCATGATGAGTGAGGTGGTTGTGGAAGAGCTGGTGTGTTCCCCTCATTCAGTGATGGCTAACACTCTAATTCACAGTGTTCACCATGATGAGTGAGGTGGTTGTGGATGAGCTGGTGGGTTCCCCTCACTCAGTGATGGTCTATCTCCTATTCACAGTGTTCACCATGAAGAGTAAGGTGGTTGTTGATGAGCTGGTGGGTTCCCCTCACTCAGTGATAGCTACCTCTCTTATTCACAGTGTTCACCATGAAGACTAAGGTGGTTGTGGATGAGCTGGTGGGTTCCCCTCACTTAGTGATGGCTACCTCTCTTATTCACAGTAGTTCACCATGATGAGTGAGGTGGTTGTGGATGAGCTGGTGGGTTCCGCTCACTCAGTGATGGCTACCTCTCTTATTCACAGTGTTCACCATGATGAGTGAGGTGGTTGTTGATGAGCTGGTGGGTTCCCCTCACTCACTGATGGCTACCTCTCTTATTCACAGTGTTCACCATGAAGAGTAAGGTGGTTGTGGATGAGCTGGTGGGTTCCCCTCACTCAGTGATGGCTACCTCTCTTATTCACAGTGTTCACCATGATGAGTGAGGTGGTTGTGGAAGAGCTGGTGTGTTCCCCTCATTCAGTGATGGCTACCTCTCTAATTCACAGTGTTCACCATGATGAGTGAGGTGGTTGTGGATGAGCTGGTGTGTTCCCCTCACTCAGTGATGGCTACCTCTCTTATTCACAGTAGTTCACCATGATGAGTGAGGTGGTTGTGGATGAGCTGGTGGGTTCCCTTCACTCAGTAGTGGTCTATCTCTTTTTCACAGTGTTCACCATGATGATTGAGGTGGTTGTGGATGAGCTGGTGGCTTCCCTTCACTCAGTGACGGCTACCTCTCTTATTCACAGTGTTCACCATGATGAGTGAGGTGGTTGTGGAAGAGCTGGTGTGTTCCCCTCATTCAGTGATGGCTAACTCTCTAATTCACAGTGTTCACCATGATGAGTGAGGTGGTTGTGGATGAGCTGGTGGGTTCTCCTCACTCAGTGATGGTCTATCTCCTATTCACAGTGTTCACCATGAAGAGTAAGGTGGTTGTTGATGAGCTGGTGGGTTCCCCTCACTCAGTGATAGCTACCTCTCTTATTCACAGTGTTCACCATGAAGACTAAGGTGGTTGTGGATGAGCTGGTGGGTTCCCCTCACTCAGTGATGGTCTATTTCCTATTAACAGTGTTCACCATGAAGAGTAAGGTGGTTGTTGATGAGCTGGTGGGTTCCCCTCACTTAGTGATGGCTACCTATCTTATTCACTGTGTTCACCATGATGAGTGAGGTGGTTGTGGATGAGCTGGTGTGTTCCTCTCACTCAGTGATGGCTACCTCTCTTATTCACAGTGTTCACCATGTTGAGTGATGTGGTTATGGATGAGCTGGTGGGTTCCCCTCACTCAGTGATGGCTACCTCTCTTATTCACAGTAGTTCACCATGATGAGTGAGGTGGTTGTGGATGAGCTGGTGGGTTCCGCTCACTCAGTGATGGCTACCTCTCTTATTCACAGTGTTCACAATGATGAGTGAGGTGGTTGTGGATGAGCTGGTGGGTTCCCCTCACTCAGTGATGGCTACCTCTCTTATTCACAGTGTTCACCATGATGAGTGAGGTGGTTGTGGATGAGCTGGTGGGTTCCTCTCACTCAGTGATGGCTACCTCTCTTATTCACAGTGTTCACCATGATGAGTGAGGTGGTTGTGGATGAGCTGGTGTGTTCCTCTCACTCAGTGATGGCTACCTCTCTTATTCACTGTGTTCACCATGATGAGTGATGTGGTTATGGATGAGCTGGTGGGTTCCTCTCACTCAGTGATGGCTACCTCTCTTATTCACAGTGTTCACCATGTTGAGTGATGTGGTTATGGATGAGCTGGTGGGTTCCCCTCACTCAGTGATGGCTACCTCTCTTATTCACTGTGTTCACCATGATGAGTGAGGTGGTTGTGGATGAGCTGGTGGGTTCCCCTCACTCAGTGATGGCTACCTCTCTTATTCACAGTGTTCACCATGATGAGTGAGGTGGTTGTGGATGAGCTGGTGGGTTCCTCTCACTCAGTGATGGCTACCTCTCTTATTCACAGTGTTCACCATGATGAGTGATGTGGTTGTGGATGAGCTGGTGAGTTCCCCTCATTCAGTGATGGCTACCTCTCTTATTCACAGTGTTCACCATGATGAGTGAGGTGGTTGTGGAAGAGCTGGTGTGTTCCCCTCATTCAGTGATGGCTACCTCTCTAATTCACAGTGTTCACCATGATGAGTGAGGTGGTTGTGGATGAGCTGGTGGGTTCCGCTCACTCAGTGATGGCTACCTCTCTTATTCATAGTGTTCACCATGATGAGTGATGTGGTTATGGATGAGCTGGTGGGTTCCCCTCACTCAGTGATGGCTACCTCTCTTATTCACAGTGTTCACCATGATGAGTGAGGTGGTTGTGGATGATCTGGTGGGTTCCCCTCACTCAGTGATGGTCTATCTCCTATTCACAGTGTTCACCATGATGAGTGAGGTGGTTGTTGATGAGCTGGTGGGTTCCCCTCACTCAGTGATGGCTACCTCTCTTATTCACAGTGTTCACCATGATGAGTGAGGTGGTTGTGGATGAGCTGGTGGGTTCCCTTCACTCAGTAGTGGTCTATCTCTTTTTCACAGTGTTCACCATGATGATTGAGGTGGTTGTGGATGAGCTGGTGGCTTCCCTTCACTCAGTGACGGCTACCTCTCTTATTCACAGTGTTCACCATGATGAGTGAGGTGGTTGTGGAAGAGCTGGTGTGTTCCCCTCATTCAGTGATGGCTAACTCTCTAATTCACAGTGTTCACCATGATGAGTGAGGTGGTTGTTGATGAGCTGGTGGGTTCCCCTCACTCAGTGATGGTCTATCTCCTATTCACAGTGTTCACCATGAAGAGTAAGGTGGTTGTGGATGAGCTGGTGTGTTCCTCTCACTCAGTGATGGCTACCTCTCTTATTCACAGTGTTCACCATGTTGAGTGATATGGTTATGGATGAGCTGGTGGGTTCCCCTCACTCAGTGATGTCTACCTCTCTTATTCACAGTAGTTCACCATGATGAGTGAGGTGGTTGTGGATGAGCTGGTGGGTTCCGCTCACTCAGTGATGGCTACCTCTCTTATTCACAGTGTTCACCATGATGATTGAGGTGGTTGTTGATGAGCTGGTGGGTTCCCCTCACTCAGTGATGGCAACCTCTCTTATTCACAGTGTTCACCATGATGAGTGAGGTGGTTGTGGATTTGCTGGTGGCTTCCTTTCACTCAGTGACGGCTACCTCTCTTATTCACAGTGTTCACCATGATGAGTGAGGTGGTTGTGGAAGAGCTGGTGTGTTCCCCTCATTCAGTGATGGCTAACTCTCTAATTCACAGTGTTCACCATGATGAGTGAGGTGGTTGTGGATGAGCTGGTGGGTTCCCCTCACTCAGTGATGGTCTATCTCCTATTCACAGTGTTCACCATGAAGAGTAAGGTGGTTGTTGATGAGCTGGTGGGTTCCCCTCACTCAGTGATAGCTACCTCTCTTATTCACAGTGTTCACCATGAAGAGTAAGGTGGTTGTGGATGAGCTGGTGGGTTCCTCTCACTCAGTGATGGATACCTCTCTTATTCACAGTGTTCACCATGTTGAGTGATGTGGTTATGGATGAGCTGGTGGGTTCCCCTCACTCAGTAATGGCTACATCTCTTATTCACAGTGATTACCATGATGAGGGAGGTGGTTGTGGATGAGCTGGTGGGTTTCGCTCACTCAGTGATGGCTAACACTCTTATTCACACTGTTCACAATGATGACTGAGGTGGTTGTGGATGAGCTGGTGGGTTCCACTCACTCAGTGATGGCTACCTCTCTTATTCACAGTGTTCACCATGATGATTGAGGTGGTTGTTGATGAGCTGGTGGGTTCCCCTCACTCAGTGATGGCAACCTCTCTTATTCACAGTGTTCACCATGATGAGTGAGGTGGTTGTGGATTTGCTGGTGGCTTCCTTTCACTCAGTGACGGCTACCTCTCTTATTCACAGTGTTCACCATGATGAGTGAGGTGGTTGTGGAAGAGCTGGTGTGTTCCCCTCATTCAGTGATGGCTAACTCTCTAATTCACAGTGTTCACCATGATGAGTGAGGTGGTTGTGGATGAGCTGGTGGGTTCCCCTCACTCAGTGATGGCAACCTCTCTTATTCACAGTGTTCACCATGATGAGTAAGGTGGTTGTGGATTTGCTGGTGGCTTCCTTTCACTCAGTGACGGCTACCTCTCTTATTCACAGTGTTCACCATGATGAGTGAGGTGGTTGTGGAAGAGCTGGTGTGTTCCCCTCATTCAGTGATGGCTAACTCTCTAATTCACAGTGTTCACCATGATGAGTGAGGTGGTTGTGGATGAGCTGGTGGGTTCCCCTCACTCAGTGATGGTCTATCTCCTATTCACAGTGTTCACCATGAAGAGTAAGGTGGTTGTTGATGAGCTGGTGGGTTCCCCTCACTCAGTGATGGCTACCTCTCTTATTCACAGTGTTCACCATGAAGAGTGAGGTGGTTGTGGATGAGCTGGTGGGTTCCTCTCACTCAGTGATGGATACCTCTCTTATTCACAGTGTTCACCATGTTGAGTGATGTGGTTATGGATGAGCTGGTGGGTTCCCCTCACTCAGTAATGGCTACATCTCTTATTCACAGTGTTTACCATGATGAGGGAGGTGGTTGTGGATGAGCTGGTGGGTTTCGCTCACTCAGTGATGGCTAACACTCTTATTCACACTGTTCACAATGATGACTGAGGTGGTTGTGGATGAGCTGGTGGGTTCCACTCACTCAGTGATGGCTACCTCTCTTATTCACAGTGTTCACCATGATGATTGAGGTGGTTGTTGATGAGCTGATGGGTTCCCCTCACTCAGTGATGGCAACCTCTCTTATTCACAGTGTTCACCATGATGAGTGAGGTGGTTGTGGATTTGCTGGTGGCTTCCTTTCACTCAGTGACGGCTACCTCTCTTATTCACAGTGTTCACCATGATGAGTGAGGTGGTTGTGGAAGAGCTGGTGTGTTCCCCTCATTCAGTGATGGCTAACTCTCTAATTCACAGTGTTCACCATGATGAGTGAGGTGGTTGTGGATGAGCTGGTGGGTTCCCCTCACTCAGTGATGGTCTATCTCCTATTCACAGTGTTCACCATGAAGAGTAAGGTGGTTGTTGATGAGCTGGTGGGTTCCCCTCACTCAGTGATGGCTACCTCTCTTATTCACAGTGTTCACCATGAAGAGTAAGGTGGTTGTGGATGAGCTGGTGGGTTCCTCTCACTCAGTGATGGATACCTCTCTTATTCACAGTGTTCACCATGTTGAGTGATGTGGTTATGGATGAGCTGGTGGGTTCCCCTCACTCAGTAATGGCTACATCTCTTATTCACAGTGTTTACCATGATGAGTGAGGTGGTTGTGGATGAGCTGGTGGGTTCCGCTCACTCAGTGATGGCTAACACTCTTATTCAAACTGTTCACAATGATGACTGAGGTGGTTGTGGATGAGCTGGTGGTTTCCACTCACTCAGTGATGGTCAATCTCTTATTCACAGTGTTCACCATGATGAGTGAGGTGGTTGTGGAAGAGCTGGTGTGTTCCCCTCATTCAGTGATGGCTATTTCTCTAATTCATAGTGTTCACCATGATGAGTGAGGTGGTTGTGGACGATCTGGTGGGTTTCCCTCACTCAGTGATGGTCTACCTCCTATTCACAGTGTTCACCATGATGAGTGTGGTGGTTGTTGATGAGCTGGTGGGTTCCCCTCATTCAGTGATGGCTACCTCTCTAACTCACAGTGTTCACCATGATGAGTGAGGTGGTTGTGGATGAGCTGGTGGGTTCCGCTCACTCAGTGATGGCAACCTCTCTTATTCACAGTGTTCACCATGATGAGTGAGGTGGTTGTGGATTTGCTGGTGGCTTCCTTTCACTCAGTGACGGCTACCTCTCTTATTCACAGTGTTCACCATGATGAGTGAGGTGGTTGTGGAAGAGCTGGTGTGTTCCCCTCATTCAGTGATGGCTAACTCTCTAATTCACAGTGTTCACCATGATGAGTGAGGTGGTTGTGGATGAGCTGGTGGGTTCCCCTCACTCAGTGATGGTCTGTCTCCTATTCACCGTGTTCACCATGATGAGTGAGGTGGTTGTGGATGAGCTGGTGGGTTCCCATCACTCAGTGATGGTCTGTCTCCTATTCACCGTGTTCACCATGATGAGTGAGGTGGTTGTGGATGAGCTGGGTGGGTTCCCCTCACTCAGTGATGGCTACCTCTCTTATTCACAGTGTTCACCATGATCAGTGAGGTGGTTGTGGATGAGCTGGTGGGTTCCACTCACTCAGTGATGGCTACCTCTCTTATTCACAGTGTTCACCATGTTGAGTGATGTGGTTATGGATGAGCTGGTGGGTTCCCCTCACTCAGTGATGGCTACCTCTCTTATTCACAGTAGTTCACCATGATGAGTGAGGTGGTTGTGCATGAGCTGGTGGGATCCGCGCACTCAGTGATGGCTACCTCTCTTATTCACAGTGTTCACCATGATGAGTGAGGTGGTTGTGGATGAGCTGGTGGGTTCCTCTCACTCAGTGATGGCTACCTCTCTTATTCACAGTGTTCACCATGATGAGTGATGTGGTTGTGGATGAGCTGGTGAGTTCCCCTCATTCAGTGATGGCTACCTCTCTTATTCACAGTGTTCACCATGATGAGTGAGGTGGTTGTGGAAGAGCTGGTGTGTTCCCCTCATTCAGTGATGGCTACCTCTCTAATTCACAGTGTTCACCATGATGAGTGATGTGGTTATGGATGAGCTGGTGGGTTCGCCTCACTCAGTGATGGTCAATCTCTTATTCACAGTGTTCACCATGATGAGTGAGGTTGTTGTGGATGAGCTGGTGAGTTCCCCTCATTCAGTGATGGCTACCTCTCTTATTCACAGTGTTCACCATGATGAGTGAGGTGGTTGTGGAAGAGCTGGTGTGTTCACCTCATTCAGTGATGGCTACCTCTCTAATTCACAGTGTTCACCATGATGAGTGAGGTGGTTGTGGATGAGCTGGTGGGTTCCGCTCACTCAGTGATGGCAACCTCTCTTATTCACAGTGTTCACCATGATGATTGAGGTGGTTATGGATGAGCTGGTGGGTTCCCCTCACTCAAGGCTACATCTCTTATTCACAGTGTTTACCATGATGAGTGAGGTGGTTGTGGATGAGCTGGTGGGTTTCGCTCACTCAGTGATGGCTAACACTCTTATTCACACTGTTCACAATGATGACTGAGGTGGTTGTGGATGAGCTGGTGGGTTCCACTCACTCAGTGATGGCTACCTCTCTTATTCACAGTGTTCACCATGATGATTGAGGTGGTTGTTGATGAGCTGGTGGGTTCCCCTCACTCAGTGATGGCAACCTCTCTTATTCACAGTGTTCACCATGATGAGTAAGGTGGTTGTGGATTTGCTGGTGGCTTCCTTTCACTCAGTGACGGCTACCTCTCTTATTCACAGTGTTCACCATGATGAGTGAGGTGGTTGTGGAAGAGCTGGTGTGTTCCCCTCATTCAGTGATGGCTAACTCTCTAATTCACAGTGTTCACCATGATGAGTGAGGTGGTTGTGGATGAGCTGGTGGGTTCCCCTCACTCAGTGATGGTCTATCTCCTATTCACAGTGTTCACCATGAAGAGTAAGGTGGTTGTTGATGAGCTGGTGGTTCCCCTCACTCAGTGATGGCTACCTCTCTTATTCACAGTGTTCACCATGAAGAGTAAGGTGGTTGTGGATGAGCTGGTGGGTTCCTCTCACTCAGTGATGGATACCTCTCTTATTCACAGTGTTCACCATGTTGAGTGATGTGGTTATGGATGAGCTGGTGGGTTCCCCTCACTCAGTAATGGCTACATCTCTTATTCACAGTGTTTACCATGATGAGTGAGGTGGTTGTGGATGAGCTGGTGGGTTCCGCTCACTCAGTGATGGCTAACACTATTATTCACACTGTTCACAATGATGACTGAGGAGGTTGTGGATGAGCTGGTGGGTTCCACTCACTCAGTGATGGTCAGTCTCTTATTCACAGTGTTCACCATGATGAGTGAGGTGGTTGTGGAAGAGCTGGTGTGTTCCCCTCATTCAGTGATGGCTATTTCTCTAATTCATAGTGTTCACCATGATGAGTGAGGTGGTTGTGGATGATCTGGTGGGTTCCCCTCACTCAGTGATGGTCTATCTCCTATTCACAGTGTTCACCATGATGAGTGTGGTGGTTGTTGATGAGCTGGTGGGTTCCCCTCACTCAGTGATGGTTACCTCTCTTATTCACAGTGTTCACCATGATGAGTGAGGTGGTTGTGGAAGAGCTGGTGTGTTCCCCTCATTCAGTGATGGCTACCTCTCTAATTCACAGTGTTCACCATGATGAGTGAGGTGGTTGTGGATGAGCTGGTGGGTTCCGCTCACTCAGTGATGGCTACCTCTCTTATTCATAGTGTTCACCATGATGAGTGATGTGGTTATGGATGAGCTGGTGGGTTCCCCTCACTCAGTGATGGCTACCTCTCTTATTCACAGTGTTCACCATGATGAGTGAGGTGGTTGTGGATGAGCTGGTGGGTTCCCTTCACTCAGTAGTGGTCTATCTCTTTTTCACAGTGTTCACCATGATGATTGAGGGGTTGTGGATGAGCTGGTGGCTTCCCTTCACTCAGTGACGGCTACCTCTCTTATTCACTGTGTTCACCATGATGAGTGAGGTGGTTGTGGATGAGCTGGTGTGTTCCTCTCACTCAGTGATGGCTACCTCTCTTATTCACAGTGTTCACCATGTTGAGTGATGTGGTTATGGATGAGCTGGTGGGTTCCCCTCACTCAGTGATGGCTACCTCTCTTATTCACAGTAGTTCACCATGATGAGTGAGGTGGTTGTGCATGAGCTGGTGGGTTCCGCGCACTCAGTGATGGCTACCTCTCTTATTCACAGTGTTCACCATGATGAGTGAGGTGGTTGTGGATGAGCTGGTGGGTTCCTCTCACTCAGTGATGGCTACCTCTCTTATTCACAGTGTCCACCATGATGAGTGATGTGGTTGTGGATGAGCTGGTGAGTTCCCCTCATTCAGTGATGGCTACCTCTCTTATTCACAGTGTTCACCATGATGAGTGAGGTGGTTGTGGAAGAGCTGGTGTGTTCCCCTCATTCAGTGATGGCTACCTCTCTAATTCACAGTGTTCACCATGATGAGTGATGTGGTTATGGATGAGCTGGTGGGTTCCCCTCACTCAGTGATGGCTACCTCTCTTATTCACAGTGTTCACCATGATGAGTGAGGTGGTTGTTGATGAGCTGGTGGGTTCCCCTCACTCAGTGATGGCTACCTCTCTTATTCACAGTGTTCACCATGATGAGTGAGGTGGTTGTTGATGAGCTGGTGGGTTCCCCACACTCAGTGATGGCCTATCTCCTATTCACAGTGTTCACCATGAAGAGTAAGGTGGTTGTGGATGAGCTAGTGTGTTCCTCTCACTCAGTGATGGCTACCTCTCTTATTCACAGTGTTCACCATGTTGAGTGATATGGTTATGGATGAGCTGGTGGGTTCCCCTAACTCAGTGATGGCTACCTCTCTTATTCACAGTAGTTCACCATGATGAGTGAGGTGGTTGTGGATGAGCTGGTGGGTTCCGCTCACTCAGTGATGGCTACCTCTCTTATTCACAGTGTTCACCATGATGATTGAGGTGGTTGTTGATGAGCTGGTGGGTTCCCCTCAGTCAGTGATGGCAACCTCTCTTATTCACAGTGTTCACCATGATGAGTGAGGTGGTTGTGGATTTGCTGGTGGCTTCCTTTCACTCAGTGACGGCTACCTCTCTTATTCACAGTGTTCACCATGATGAGTAAGGTGGTTGTTGATGAGCTGGTGGGTTCCCCTCACTCAGTGATGGCTACCTCTCTTATTCACAGTGTTCACCATGAAGAGTAAGGTGGTTGTGGATGAGCTGGTGGGTTCCTCTCACTCAGTGATGGATACCTCTCTTATTCACAGTGTTCACCATGTTGAGTGATGTGGTTATGGATGAGCTGGTGGGTTCCCCTCACTCAGTAATGGCTACATCTCTTATTCACAGTGTTTACCATGATGAGTGAGGTGGTTGTGGATGAGCTGGTGGGTTCCGCTCACTCAGTGATGGCTAACACTCTTATTCACACTGTTCACAATGATGACTGAGGTGGTTGTGGATGAGCTGGTGGGTTCCACTCACTCAGTGATGGTCA
This sequence comes from Acipenser ruthenus, assembly GCF_902713425.1. NCBI lineage: Eukaryota > Metazoa > Chordata > Actinopteri > Acipenseriformes > Acipenseridae > Acipenser > Acipenser ruthenus. The sequence goes on from NW_026708124.1 coordinate 71,806, forward strand.
ATCTCTTCTTCACAGTGTTCACCATGATGAGTGAGGTGGTTGTGGATGAGCTGGTGGGTTCCTTTCACTCAGTGATGGCTACCTCTCTTATTCACAGTGTTCACCATGATGAGTGAGGTGGTTGTTGATGAGCTGGTGGGTTCCCCTCATTCAGTGATGGGCTCCTCTCATATTCACAGTGTTCACCATGATGAGTGAGGTGGTTGTGGAAGAGCTGGTGTGTTCCCCTCATTCAGTGATGGCTATTTCTCTTATTCACAGTGTTCACCATGATGAGTGAGGTGGTTGTGGATGATCTGGTGGGTTCCCTTCACTCAGTAGTGGTCTATCTCTTTTTCACAGTGTTCACCATGATGATTGAGGTGGTTGTGGATGAGCTGGTGGCTTCCCTTCACTCAGTGACGGCTACCTCTCTTATTCACAGTGTTCACCATGATGAGTGAGGTGGTTGTGGAAGAGCTGGTGTGTTCCCCTCATTCAGTGATGGCTAACTCTCTAATTCACAGTGTTCACCATGATGAGTGAGGTGGTTGTGGATGAGCTGGTGGGTTCAATTCACTCAGTAGTGGTCTATCTCTTTTTCACAGTGTTCACCATGATGATTGAGGTGGTTGTGGATGAGCTGGTGGCTTCCCTTCACTCAGTGACGGCTACCTCTCTTATTCACAGTGTTCACCATGATGAGTGAGGTGGTTGTGGAAGAGCTGGTGTGTTCCCCTCATTCAGTGATGGCTAACTCTCTAATTCACAGTGTTCACCATGATGAGTGAGGTGGTTGTTGATGAGCTGGTGGGTTCCCCTCACTCAGTGATGGCTACCTCTCTTATTCACAGTGTTCACCATGAAGAGTAAGGTGGTTGTGGATGAGCTGGTGGGTTCCCCTCACTCAGTGATGGTCTATCTCCTATTCACAGTGTTCACCATGAAGAGTAAGGTGGTTGTGGATGAGCTGGTGGGTTCCCCTCACTTAGTGATGGCTACCTATCTTGTTCACTGTGTTCACCATGATGAGTGAGGTGGTTGTGGATGAGCTGGTGTGTTCCTCTCACTCAGTGATGGCTACCTCTCTTATTCTCAGTGTTCACCATGTTGAGTGATGTGGTTATGGATGAGCTGGTGGGTTCCCCTCACTCAGTGATGGTCTATCTCCTATTCACAGTGTTCACCATGATAAGTGAGGTGGTTGTTGATGAGCTGGTGGGTTCCCCTCACTCAGTGATGGCTACCTCTCTTATTCACAGTGTTCACCATGATGAGTGAGGTGGTTGTGGATGAGCTGGTGGGTTCCCTTCACTCAGTAGTGGTCTATCTCTTTTTCACAGTGTTCACCATGATGATTGAGGTGGTTGTGGATGAGCTGGTGGGTTCCGCTCACTCAGTGATGGCTACCTCTCTTATTCACAGTGTTCACCATGATGAGTGAGGTGGTTGTGGATGAGCTGGTGGGTTCCTCTCACTCAGTGATGGCTACCTCTCTTATTCACAGTGTTCACCATGATGAGTGATGTGGTTGTGGATGAGCTGGTGAGTTCCCCTCATTCAGTGATGGCTACCTCTCTTATTCACAGTGTTCACCATGATGAGTGAGGTGGTTGTGGAAGAGCTGGTGTGTTCCCCTCATTCAGTGATGGCTAACTCTCTAATTCACAGTGTTCACCATGATGAGTGAGGTGGTTGTTGATGAGCTGGTGGGTTCCCCTCACTCAGTGATGGCTACCTCTCTTATTCACAGTGTTCACCATGAAGAGTAAGGTGGTTGTGGATGAGCTGGTGGGTTCCCCTCACTCAGTGATGGTCTATCCCCTATTCACAGTGTTCACCATGAAGAGTAAGGTGGTTGTGGATGAGCTGGTGGGTTCCCCTCACTTAGTGATGGCTACCTATCTTGTTCACTGTGTTCACCATGATGAGTGAGGTGGTTGTGGATGAGCTGGTGTGTTCCTCTCACTCAGTGATGGCTATCTCTCTTATTCTCAGTGTTCACCATGTTGAGTGATGTGGTTATGGATGAGCTGGTGGGTTCCCCTCACTCAGTGATGGCTACCTCTCTTATTCACAGTAGTTCACCATGATTAGTGAGGTGGTTGTGGATGAGCTGGTGGGTTCCGCTCACTCACTGATGGCTACCTCTCTCTTATTCACAGTGTTCACAATGATGAGTGAGGTGGTTGTGGATGAGCTGGTGGGTTCCCCTCACTCAGTGATGGCTACCTCTCTTATTCACAGTGTTCACCATGATGAGTGAGGTGGTTGTGGATGAGCTGGTGGGTTCCCTTCACTCAGTAGTGGTCTATCTCTTTTTCACAGTGTTCACCATGATGATTGAGGTGGTTGTGGATGAGCTGGTGGGTTCCGCTCACTCAGTGATGGCTACCTCTCTTATGCACAGTGTTCACCATGATGAGTGAGGTGGTTGTGGATGAGCTGGTGGGTTCCTCTCACTCAGTGATGGCTACCTCTCTTATTCACAGTGTTCACCATGATGAGTGATGTGGTTATGGATGAGCTGGTGGTTTCCCCTCACTCAGTGATGGCTACCTCTCTTATTCACAGTGTTCACCATGATGAGTGAGGTGGTTGTGGATGATCTGGTGGGTTCCCCTCACTCAGTGATGGTCTATCTCCTATTCACAGTGTTCACCATGATGAGTGAGGTGGTTGTTGATGAGCTGGTGGGTTCCCTTCACTCAGTGATGGCTACCTCTCTTATTCACAGTGTTCACCATGATGAGTGAGGTGGTTGTGGATGAGCTGGTGGGTTCAATTCACTCAGTAGTGGTCTATCTCTTTTTCACAGTGTTCACCATGATGATTGAGGTGGTTGTGGATGAGCTGGTGGCTTCCCTTCACTCAGTGACGGCTACCTCTCTTATTCACAGTGTTCACCATGATGAGTGAGGTGGTTGTGGAAGAGCTGGTGTGTTCCCCTCATTCAGTGATGGCTAACTCTCTAATTCACAGTGTTCACCATGATGAGTGAGGTGGTTGTTGATGAGCTGGTGGGTTCCCCTCACTCAGTGATGGCTACCTCTCTTATTCACAGTGTTCACCATGAAGAGTAAGGTGGTTGTGGATGAGCTGGTGGGTTCCCCTCACTCAGTGATGGTCTATCTCGCATTCACAGTGTTCACCATGAAGACTAAGGTGGTTGTGGATGAGCTGGTGGGTTCCCCTCACTTAGTGATGGCTACCTATCTTGTTCACTGTGTTCACCATGATGAGTGAGGTGGTTGTGGATGAGCTGGTGTGTTCCTCTCACTCAGTGATGGCTACCTCTCTTATTCTCAGTGTTCACCATGTTGAGTGATGTGGTTATGGATGAGCTGGTGGGTTCCCCTCACTCAGTGATGGCTACCTCTCTTATTCACAGTAGTTCACCATGATTAGTGAGGTGGTTGTGGATGAGCTGGTGGGTTCCGCTCACTCACTGATGGCTACCTCTCTCTTATTCACAGTGTTCACAATGATGAGTGAGGTGGTTGTGGATGAGCTGGTGGGTTCCCCTCACTCAGTGATGGCTACCTCTCTTATTCACAGTGTTCACCATGATGAGTGAGGTGGTTGTTGATGAGCTGGTGGGTTCCCCTCACTCAGTGATGTCTACCTCTCTTATTCACAGTGTTCACAATGATGAGTGAGGAGGTTGTGGATGAGCTGGTGGGTTCCTCTCACTCAGTGATGGCTACCTCTCTTATTCTCAGTGTTCACCATGTTGAGTGATGTGGTTATGGATGAGCTGGTGGGTTCCCCTCACTCAGTGATGGCTACCTCTCTTATTCACAGTAGTTCACCATGATTAGTGAGGTGGTTGTGGATGAGCTGGTGGGTTCCGCTCACTCACTGATGGCTACCTCTCTCTTATTCACAGTGTTCACAATGATGAGTGAGGTGGTTGTGGATGAGCTGGTGGGTTCCCCTCACTCAGTGATGGCTACCTCTCTTATTCACAGTGTTCACCATGATGAGTGAGGTGGTTGTGGATGAGCTGGTGGGTTCCTCTCACTCAGTGATGGCTACCTCTCTTATTCACAGTGTTCACCATGATGAGTGATGTGGTTGTGGATGAGCTGGTGAGTTCCCCTCATTCAGTGATGGCTACCTCTCTTATTCATAGTGTTCACCATGATGAGTGAGGTGGTTGTGGAAGAGCTGGTGTGTTCCCCTCATTCAGTGATGGCTACCTCTCTAATTCACAGTGTTCACCATGATGAGTGAGGTTGTTGTGGATGAGCTGGTGGGTTCCGCTCACTCAGTGATGGCTACCTCTCTTATTCATAGTGTTCACCATGATGAGTGAGGTGGTTGTGGATGAGCTGGTGGGTTCCGCTCACTCAGTGATGGCTACCTCTCTTATTCATAGTGTTCACCATGATGAGTGATGTGGTTATGGATGAGCTGGTGGGTTCCCCTCACTCAGTGATGGCTACCTCTCTTATTCATAGTGTTCACCATGATGAGTGATGTGGTTGTGGATGAGCTGGTGAGTTCCCCTCATTCAGTGATGGCTACCTCTCTTATTCACAGTGTTCACCATGATGAGTGAGGTGGTTGTGGATGAGCTGGTGGGTTCCGCTCACTCAGTGATGGCTACCTCTCTTATTCATAGTGTTCACCATGATGAGTGATGTGGTTATGGATGAGCTGGTGGGTTCCCCTCACTCAGTGATGGCTACCTCTCTTATTCACAGTGTTCACCATGATGAGTGAGGTGGTTGTTGATGAGCTGGTGGGTTCCCCTCACTCAGTGATGTCTACCTCTCTTATTCACAGTGTTCACAATGATGAGTGAGGAGGTTGTGGATGAGCTGGTGGGTTCCTCTCACTCACTGATGGTCTATCTCTTATTCACAGTGTTCACCATGATGAGTGATGTGGTTGTGGATGAGCTGGTGAGTTCCCCTCATTCAGTGATGGCTACCTCTCTTATTCACAGTGTTCACCATGATGAGTGAGGTGGTTGTGGAAGAGCTGGTGTGTTCCCCTCATTCAGTGATGGCTATTTCTCTAATTCATAGTGTTCACCATGATGAGTGAGGTGGTTGTGGATGATCTGGTGGGTTCCCCTCACTCAGTGATGGTCTATCTCCTATTCACAGTGTTCACCATGATGAGGGAGGTGGTTGTTGATGAGCTGGTGGGTTCCCCTCACTCAGTGATGTCTACCTCTCTTATTCACAGTGTTCACCATGATGAGTGAGGTGGTTGTGGATGAGCTGGTGGGTTCCCTTCACTCAGTAGTGGTCTATCTCCTATTCACAGTGTTCACCATGATGAGTGAGGTGGTTGTGGATGAGCTGGTGGGTTCCTCTCACTCAGTGATGGCTACCTCTCTTATTCACAGTGTTCACCATGATGAGTGATGTGGTTGTGGATGAGCTGGTGAGTTCCCCTCATTCAGTGATGGCTACCTCTCTTATTCACAGTGTTCACCATGATGAGTGAGGTGGTTGTGGATGAGCTCGTGAGTTCCCCTCATTCAGTGATGGCTACCTCTCTTATTCACAGTGTTCACCATGATGAGTGAGGTGGTTGTGGATGAGCTGGTGGGTTCCGCTCACTCAGTGATGGCTACCTCTCTTATTCATAGTGTTCACCATGATGAGTGATGTGGTTATGGATGAGCTGGTGGGTTCACCTCACTCAGTGATGGCTACCTCTCTTATTCACAGTGTTCACCATGATGAGTGAGGTGGTTGTTGATGAGCTGGTGGGTTCCCCTCACTCAGTGATGTCTACCTCTCTTATTCACAGTGTTCACAATGATGAGTGAGGAGGTTGTGGATGAGCTGGTGGGTTCCTCTCACTCACTGATGGTCTATCTCTTATTCACAGTGTTCACCATGATGAGTGATGTGGTTGTGGATGAGCTGGTGAGTTCCCCTCATTCAGTGATGGCTACCTCTCTTATTCACAGTGTTCACCATGATGAGTGAGGTGGTTGTGGAAGAGCTGGTGTGTTCAACTCATTCAGTGATGGCTATTTCTCTAATTCATAGTGTTCACCATGATGAGTGAGGTGGTTGTGGATGATCTGGTGGGTTCCCCTCACTCAGTGATGGTCTATCTCCTATTCACAGTGTTCACCATGATGAGGGAGGTGGTTGTTGATGAGCTGGTGGGTTCCCCTCACTCAGTGATGTCTACCTCTCTTATTCACAGTGTTCACCATGATGAGTGAGGTGGTTGTGGATGAGCTGGTGGGTTCCCTTCACTCAGTAGTGGTCTATCTCCTATTCACAGTGTTCACCATGATGAGTGAGGTGGTTGTGGATGAGCTGGTGGGTTCCTCTCACTCAGTGATGGCTACCTCTCTTATTCACAGTGTTCACCATGATGAGTGATGTGGTTGTGGATGAGCTGGTGAGTTCCCCTCATTCAGTGATGGATACCTCTCTTATTCACAGTGTTCACCATGATGAGTGAGGTGGTTGTGGAAGAGCTGGTGTGTTCCCCTCATTCAGTGATGGCTACCTCTCTAATTCACAGTGTTCACCATGATGAGTGAGGTGGTTGTGGATGAGCTGGTGGGTTCCGCTCACTCAGTGATGGCTACCTCTCTTATTCATAGTGTTCACCATGATGAGTGATGTGGTTATGGATGAGCTGGTGGGTTCCACTCACTCAGTGATGGCTACCTCTCTTATTCACAGTGTTCACCATGATGAGTGAGGTATTTGTGGATGATCTGGTGGGTTCCCCTCACTCAGTGATGGTCTATCTCCTATTCACAGTGTTCACCATGATGAGTGAGGTGGTTGTTGATGAGCTGGTGGGTTCCCCTCACTCAGTGATGGCTACCTCTCTTATTCACAGTGTTCACCATGATGAGTGAGGTGGTTGTGGATGAGCTGGTGGGTTCCCTTCACTCAGTAGTGGTCTATCTCTTTTTCACAGTGTTCACCATGATGATTGAGGTGGTTGTGGATGAGCTGGTGGCTTCCCTTCACTCAGTGACGGCTACCTCTCTTATTCACAGTGTTCACCATGAAGAGTAAGGTGGTTGTGGATGAGCTGGTGGGTTCCCCTCACTTAGTGATGGCTACCTATCTTATTCACTGTGTTCACCATGATGAGTGAGGTGGTTGTGGATGAGCTGGTGTGTTCCTCTCACTCAGTGATGGCTACCTCTCTTATTCTCAGTGTTCATCATGTTGAGTGATGTGGATATGGATGAGCTGGTGGGTTCCCCTCACTCAGTGATGGCTACCTCTCTTATTCACAGTAGTTCATCATGATGAGTGAGGTGGTTGTGGATGAGCTGGTGGGTTCCGCTCACTCACTGATGGCTACCTCTCTCTTATTCACAGTGTTCACAATGATGAGTGAGGTGGTTGTGGATGAGCTGGTGGGTTCCCCTCACTCAGTGATGGCTACCTCTCTTATTCACAGTGTTCACCATGATGAGTGAGGTGGTTGTGGATGAGCTGGTGGGTTCCTCTCACTCAGTGATGGCTACCTCTCTTATTCACAGTGTTCACCATGATGAGTGAGGTGGTTGTGGAAGAGCTGGTGTGTTCCCCTCATTCAGTGATGGCTACCTCTCTAATTCACAGTGTTCACCATGATGAGTGAGGTGGTTGTGGATGAGCTGGTGGGTTCCGCTCACTTAGTGATGGCTACCTCTCTTATTCACAGTGTTCACCATGATGAGTGATGTGGTTGTGGATGAGCTGGTGAGTTCCCCTCATTCAGTGATGGCTACCTCTCTTATTCACAGTGTTCACCATGATGAGTGAGGTGGTTGTGGAAGAGCTGGTGTGTTCCCCTCATTCAGTGATGGCTACCTCTCTAATTCACAGTGTTCACCATGATGAGTGAGGTGGTTATGGATGAGCTGGTGGGTTCCCCTCACTCAGTGATGGCTACCTCTCTTATTCACAGTGTTCACCATGATGAGTGAGGTGGTTGTTGATGAGCTGGTGGGTTCCCCTCACTCAGTGATGTCTACCTCTCTTATTCACAGTGTTCACCATGATGAGTGAGGTGGTTGTGGATGAGCTGGTGGGTTCCTCTCACTCACTGATGGTCTATCTCTTATTCACAGTGTTCACCATGATGAGTGATGTGGTTGTGGATGAGCTGGTGAGTTCCCCTCATTCAGTGATGGCTACCTCTCTTATTCACAGTGTTCACCATGATGAGTGAGGTGGTTGTGGAAGAGCTGGTGGGTTCCCCTCACTCAGTGATGTCTACCTCTCTTATTCACAGTGTTCACCATGATGAGTGAGGTGGTTGTGGATGAGCTGGTGGATTCCCTTCACTCAGTGACGGCTACCTCTCTTATTCACAGTGTTCACCATGATGAGTGAGGTGGTTGTGGAAGAGCTGGTGTGTTCCCCTCATTCAGTGATGGCTAACTCTCTAATTCACAGTGTTCACCATGATGAGTGAGGTGGTTGTGGATGAGCTGGTGGGTTCCCCTCACTCAGTGATGGTCTATCTCCTATTCACAGTGTTCACCATGAAGAGTAAGGTGGTTGTTGATGAGCTGGTGGGTTCCCCTCACTCAGTGATAGCTACCTCTCTTATTCACAGTGTTCACCATGAAGAGTAAGGTGGTTGTGGATGAGCTGGTGGGTTCCCCTCACTCAGTGATGGCTACCTCTCTTATTCACAGTAGTTCACCATGATGAGTAAGGTGGTTGTGGATAAGCTGGTGGGTTCCGCTCACTCAGTGATGGCTACCTCTCTCTTATTCACAGTGTTCACCATGATGAGTGAGGTGGTTGTGGATGAGCTGGTGGGTTCCGCTCACTCAGTGATGGCTACCTCTCTTATTCATAGTGTTCACCATGATGAGTGATGTGGTTATGGATGAGCTGGTGGGTTCCCCTCACTCAGTGATGGCTACCTCTCTTATTCACAGTGTTCACCATGATGAGTGAGGTGGTTGTTGATGAGCTGGTGGGTTCCCCTCACTCAGTGATGTCTACCACTCTTATTCACAGTGTTCACCATGATGAGTGAGGTGGTTGTGGATGAGCTGGTGGGTTCCCCTCACTCACTGATGGTCTATCTCCTATTCACAGTGTTCACCATGAAGAGTAAGGTGGTTGTTGATGAGCTGGTGGGTTCCCCTTTCTCAGTGATGGCTACCTCTCTTATTCACAGTGTTCAGCATGATGAGTGAGGTGGTTGTGGATGAGCTGGTGGGTTCCGCTCACTCAGTGATGGCTACCTCTCTTATTCATAGTGTTCACCATGATGAGTGATGTGGTTGTGGATGAGCTGGTGGCTTCCCTTCACTCAGTGACGGCTACCTCTCTTATTCACAGTGTTCACCATGATGAGTGAGGTGGTTGTGGAAGAGCTGGTGTGTTCCCCTCATTCAGTGATGGCTAACTCTCTAATTCACAGTGTTCACCATGATGAGTGAGGTGGTTGTTGATGAGCTGGTGGGTTCCCCTCACTCAGTGATGGCTACCTCTCTTATTCACAGTGTTCACCATGAAGAGTAAGGTGGTTGTGGATGAGCTGGTGGGTTCCCCTCACTCAGTGATGGTCTATCTCCTATTCACAGTGTTCACCATGAAGAGTAAGGTGGTTGTGGATGAGCTGGTGTGTTCCTCTCACTCAGTGATGACTACCTCTCTTATTCACAGTGTTCACCATGTTGAGTGATATGGTTATGGATGAGCTGGTGGGTTCCCCTCACTCAGTGATGGCTACCTCTCTTATTCACAGTGGTTCACCATGATGAGTGAGGTGGTTGTGGATGAGCTGGTGGGTTCCGCTCACTCAGTGATGGCTACCTCTCTTATTCACAGTGTTCACCATGATGATTGAGGTGGTTGTTGATGAGCTGGTGGGTTCCCCTCACTCAGTGAAGGCAACCTCTCTTATTCACAGTGTTCACCATGATGAGTGAGGTGGTTGTGGATTTGCTGGTGGCTTCCCTTCACTCAGTAACGGCTACCTCTCTTATTCACAGTGTTCACCATGATGAGTGAGGTGGTTGTGGAAGAGCTGGTGTGTTCCCCTCATTCAGTGATGGCTACCTCTCTAATTCACAGTGTTCACCATGATGAGTGAGGTGGTTGTGGATGAGCTGGTGGGTTCCGCTCACTCAGTGATGGCTACCTCTCTTATTCATAGTGTTCACCATGATGAGTGATGTGGTTATGGATGAGCTGGTGGGTTCCCCTCACTCAGTGATGGCTACCTCTCTTATTCACAGTGTTCACCATGATGAGTGAGGTGGTTGTGGATGATCTGGTGGGTTCCCCTCACTCAGTGATGGTCTATCTCCTATTCACAGTGTTCACCATGATGAGTGAGGTGGTTGTTGATGAGCTGGTGGGTTCCCCTCACTCAGTGATGGCTACCTCTCTTATTCACAGTGTTCACCATGATGAGTGAGGTGGTTGTGGATGAGCTGGTGGGTTCCCTTCACTCAGTAGTGGTCTATCTCTTTTTCACATTGTTCACCATGATGATTGAGGTGGTTGTGGATGAGCTGGTGGCTTCCCTTCACTGAGTGACGGCTACCTCTCTTATTCACAGTGTTCACCATGATGAGTGAGGTGGTTGTGGAAGAGCTGGTGTGTTCCCCTCATTCAGTGATGGCTAACTCTCTAATTCACAGTGTTCACCATGATGAGTGAGGTGGTTGTTGATGAGCTGGTGGGTTCCCCTCACTCAGTGATGGCTACCTCTCTTATTCACAGTGTTCACCATGAAGAGTAAGGTGGTTGTGGATGAGCTGGTGGGTTCCCCTCACTCAGTGATGGTCTATCTCCTATTCACAGTGTTCACCATGAAGAGTAAGGTGGTTGTGGAAGAGCTGGTGTGTTCCTCTCACTCAGTGATGTCTACCTCTCTTATTCACAGTGTTCACCATGTTGAGTGATATGGTTATGGATGAGCTGGTGGGTTCCCCTCACTTAGTGATGGCTACCTCTCTAATTCACAGTGTTCACCATGATGAGTGAGGTGGTTGTGGATGAGCTGGTGGGTTCCCCTCACTCAGTGATGGTCTATCTCCTATTCACAGTGTTCACCATGAAGAGTAAGGTGGTTGTTGATGAGCTGGTGGGTTCCCCTCACTCAGTGATGGCTACCTCTCTTATTCACAGTGTTCACCATGAAGAGTAAGGTGGTTGTGGATGAGCTGGTGGGTTCTTCTCACTCAGTGATGGATACCTCTCTTATTCACAGTGTTCACCATGTTGAGTGATGTGGTTATGGATGAGCTGGTGGGTTCCCCTCACTCAGTAATGGCTACATCTCTTATTCACAGTGTTTACCATGATGAGTGAGGTGGTTGTGGATGAGCTGGTGGGTTCCGCTCACTCAGTTATGGCTAACACTCTTATTCACACTGTTCACAATGATGACTGAGGTGGTTGTGAATGAGCTGGTGGGTTCCACTCACTCAGTGATGGTCAATCTCTTATTCACAGTGTTCACCATGATGATTGAGGTGGTTGTGGATGAGCTGGTGGCTTCCCTTCACTGAGTGACGGCTACCTCTCTTATTCACAGTGTTCACCATGATGAGTGAGGTGGTTGTGGAAGAGCTGGTGTGTTCCCCTCATTCAGTGATGGCTAACTCTCTAATTCACAGTGTTCACCATGATGAGTGAGGTGGTTGTTGATGAGCTGGTGGGTTCCCCTCACTCAGTGATGGCTACCTCTCTTATTCACAGTGTTCACCATGATGAGTGAGGTGGTTGTGGAAGAGCTGGTGTGTTCCCCTCATTCAGTGATGGCTATTTCTCTAATTCATAGTGTTCACCATGATGAGTGAGGTGGTTGTGGATGATCTGGTGGGTTCCCCTCACTCAGTGATGGTCTATCTCCTATTCACAGTGTTCACCATGATGAGTGAGGTGGTTGTTGATGAGCTGGTGGGTTCCCCTCACTCAGTGATGGCTACCTCTCTTATTCACAGTGTTCACCATGATGAGTGAGGTGGTTGTGGATGAGCTGGTGGGTTCCCCTCACTCAGTGATGGTCTATCTCCTATTCACAGTGTTCACCATGAAGAGTAAGGTGGTTGTTGATGAGCTGGGGGGTTCCCCTCACTTAGTGATGGCTACCTATCTTATTCACTGTGTTCACCATGATGAGTGAGGTGGTTGTGGATGAGCTGGTGTGTTCCTCTCACTCAGTGATGGCTACCTCTCTTATTCTCAGTGTTCACCATGTTGAGTGATGTGGTTATGGATGAGCTGGTGGGTTCCCCTCACTCAGTGATGGCTACCTCTCTTATTCCCAGTAGTTCACCATGATGAGTGAGGTGGTTGTGGATGAGCTGGTGGGTTCCGCTCACTCACTGATGGCTACCTCTCTCTTATTCACAGTGTTCACAATGATGAGTGAGGTGGTTGTGGATGAGCTGGTGGGTTCCCCTCACTCAGTGATGGCTACCTCTCTTATTCACAGTGTTCACCATGATGAGTGAGGTGGTTGTGGATGAGCTGGTGGGTTCCTCTCACTCAGTTATGGCTACCTCTCTTATTCACAGTGTTCACCATGATGAGTGATGTGGTTGTGGATGAGCTGGTGAGTTCCCCTCATTCAGTGATGGCTACCTCTCTTATTCATAGTGTTCACCATGATGAGTGAGGTGGTTGTGGAAGAGCTGGTGTGTTCCCCTCATTCAGTGATGGCTACCTCTCTAATTCACAGTGTTCACCATGATGAGTGAGGTGGTTGTGGATGAGCTGGTGGGTTCCGCTCACTCAGTGATGGCTACCTCTCTTATTCATAGTGTTCACCATGATGAGTGATGTGGTTATGGATGAGCTGGTGGGTTCCCCTCACTCAGTGATGGCTACCTCTCTTATTCATAGTGTTCACCATGATGAGTGATGTGGTTGTGGATGAGCTGGTGAGTTCCCCTCATTCAGTGATGGCTACCTCTCTTATTCACAGTGTTCACCATGATGAGTGAGGTGGTTGTGGAAGAGCTGGTGTGTTCCCCTCATTCAGTGATGGCTATTTCTCTAATTCATAGTGTTCACCATGATGAGTGAGGTGGTTGTGGATGATCTGGTGGGTTCCCCTCACTCAGTGATGGTCTATCTCCTATTCACAGTGTTCACCATGATGAGTGAGGTGGTTGTTGATGAGCTGGTGGGTTCCCCTCACTCAGTATTGTCTACCTCTCTTATTCACAGTGTTCACCATGATGAGTGAGGTGGTTGTGGATGAGCTGGTGGGTTCCCTTCACTCAGTAGTGGTCTATCTCTTTTTCACAGTGTTCACCATGATGATTGAGGTGGTTGTGGATGAGCTGGTGGGTTCCCCTCACTCAGTGATGTCTACCTCTCTTATTCACAGTGTTCACCATGATGAGTGAGGTGGTTGTGGATGAGCTGGTGGGTTCCCTTCACTCAGTAGTGGTCTATCTCTTTTTCACAGTGTTCACCATGATGATTGAGGTGGTTGTGGATGAGCTGGTGGCTTCCCTTCACTCAGTGACGGCTACCTCTCTTATTCACAGTGTTCACCATGATGAGTGAGGTGGTTGTGGAAGAGCTGGTGTGTTCCCCTCATTCAGTGATGGCTAACTCTATAATTCACAGTGTTCACCATGATGAGTGAGGTGGTTGTGGATGAGCTGGTGGGTTCCCCTCACTCAGTGATGGTCTATCTCCTATTCACAGTGTTCACCATGAAGAGTAAGGAGGTTGTTGATGAGCTGGTGGGTTCCCCTCACTCAGTGATAGCTTCCTCTCTTATTCACAGTGTACACCATGAAGAGTAAGGTGGTTGTGGATGAGCTGGTGGGTTCCCCTCACTCAGTGATGGTCTATCTCCTATTCACTGTGTTCACCATGATGAGTGAGGTGGTTGTGGATGAGCTGGTGTGTTCCTCTCACTCAGTGATGGCTACCTCTCTTATTCACAGTGTTCACCATGTTGAGTGATGTGGTTATGGATGAGCTGGTGGGTTCCCCTCACTCAGTGATGGCTACCTCTCTTATTCACAGTAGTTCACCATGATGAGTGAGGTGGTTGTGGATGAGCTGGTGGGTTCCGCTCACTCAGTGATGGCTACCTCTCTCTTATTCACAGTGTTCACCATGATGAGTGAGGTGGTTGTGTATGAGCTGGTGGGTTCCGCTCACTCAGTGATGGCTACCTCTCTTATTCATAGTGTTCACCATGATGAGTGATGTGGTTATGGATGAGCTGGTGGGTTCCTCTCACTCAGTGATGGCTACCTCTCTTATTCACAGTGTTCACCATGATGAGTGAGGTGGTTGTTGATGAGCTGGTGGGTTCCCCTCACTCAGTGATGTCTACCTCTCTTATTCACAGTGTTCACCATGATGAGTGAGGTTGTTGTGGATGAGCTGGTGGGTTCCCCTCACTCACTGATGGTCTATCTCCTATTCACAGTGTTCACCATGAAGAGTAAGGTGGTTGTTGATGAGCTGGTGGGTTCCCCTTTCTCAGTGATGGCTACTTCTCTTATTCACAGTGTTCACCATGATGAGTGAGGTGGTTGTGGATGAGCTGGTGGGTTCCGCTCACTCAGTGATGGCTACCTCTCTTATTCATAGTGTTCACCATGATGAGTGATGTGGTTATGGATGAGCTGGTGGGTTCCCCTCACTCAGTGATGGCTACCTCTCTTATTCACAGTGTTCACCATGATGAGTGAGGTGGTTGTGGATGAGCTGGTGGGTTCCCCTCACTCACTGATGGTCTATCTCCTATTGACAGTGTTCACCATGAAGAGTAAGGTGGTTGTTGATGAGCTGGTGGGTTCCCCTTTCTCAGTGATGGCTACCTCTCTTATTCACAGTGTTCACCATGATGAGTGAGGTGGTTGTGGATGAGCTGGTGGGTTCCGCTCACTCAGTGATGGCTACCTCTCTTATTCATAGTGTTTACCATGATGAGTGATGTGGTTATGGATGAGCTGGTGGGTTCCCCTCACTCAGTGATGGCTACCTCTCTTATTCACAGTGTTCACCATGAAGAGTAAGGTGGTTCTGGATGAGCTGGTGGGTTCCCCTCACTCAGTGATGGCTACCTCTCTTATTCACAGTGTTCACCATGATGAGTGAGGTGGTTGTGGATGATCTGGTGGGTTCCCCTCACTCAGTGATGGTCTATCTCCTATTCACAGTGTTCACCATGATAAGTGAGGTGGTTGTTGATGAGCTGGTGGGTTCCCCTCACTCAGTGATGGCTACCTCTCTTATTCACAGTGTTCACCATGATGAGTAAGGTGGTTGTGGATGAGCCTGTGGGTTCCCTTCACTCAGTAGTGGTCTATCTCTTTTTCACAGTGTTCACCATGATGATTGAGGTGGTTGTGGATGAGCTGGTGGCTTCCCTTCACTCAGTGACGGCTACCTCTCTTATTCACAGTGTTCACCATGATGAGTGAGGTGGTTGTGGAAGAGCTGGTGTGTTCCCCTCATTCAGTGATGGCTAACTCTCTAATTCACAGTGTTCACCATGATGAGTGAGGTGGTTGTGGATGAGCTGGTGGGTTCCCCTCACTCAGTGCTGGTCTATCTCCTATTCACAGTGTTCAACATGAAGAGTAAGGTGGTTGTTGATGAGCTGGTGGGTTCCCCTCACTCAGTGATAGCTACCTCTCTTATTCACAGTGTTCACCATGAAGAGTAAGGTAGTTGTGGATGAGCTGGTGGGTTCCCCTCACTCAGTGATGGTCTATCTCCTATTCACAGTGTTCACCATGAAGAGTAAGGTGGTTGTTGATGAGCTGGTGGGTTCCCCTCACTTAGTGATGGCTACCTATCTTATTCACTGTGTTCACCATGATGAGTGAGGTGGTTGTGGATGAGCTGGTGTGTTCCTCTCACTCAGTGATGGCTACCTCTCTTATTCACAGTGTTCACCATGTTGAGTGATGTGGTTATGGATGAGCTGGTGGGTTCCCCTCACTCAGTGATGGCTACCTCTCTTATTCACAGTACTTCACCATGATGAGTGAGGTGGTTGTGGATGAGCTGGTGGGTTCCGCTCACTCAGTGATGGCTACCTCTCTTATTCACAGTGTTCACAATGATGAGTGAGGTGGTTGTGGATGAGCTGGTGGGTTCCCATCACTCAGTGATGGCTACCTCTCTTATTCACAGTGTTCACCATGATGAGTGATGTGGTTGTGGATGAGCTGGTGAGTTCCCCTCATTCAGTGATGGCTACCTCTCTTATTCACAGTGTTCACCATGATGAGTGAGGTGGTTGTGGAAGAGCTGGTGTGTTCCCCTCATCCAGTGATGGCTACCTCTCTAATTCACAGTGTTCACCATGATGAGTGAGGTGGTTGTGGATGAGCTGGTGGGTTCCGCTCACTCAGTGATGGCTACCTCTCTTATTCATAGTGTTCACCATGATGAGTGATGTGGTTATGGATGAGCTGGTGGGTTCCCCTCACTCAGTGATGGCTACCTCTCTTATTCACAGTGTTCACCATGATGAGTGAGGTGGTTGTTGATGAGCTGGTGGGTTCCACTCACTCAGTGATGTCTACCTCTCTTATTCACAGTGTTCACCATGATGAGTGAGGTGGTTGTGGATGAGCTGGTGTGTTCCCCTCACTCACTGATGGTCTATCTCCTATTCACAGTGTTCACCATGAAGAGTAGGGTGGTTGTTGATGAGCTGGTGGGTTCCCCTTTCTCAGTGATGGCTACCACTCTTATTCATACTGTTCACCATGATGAGTGATGTGGTTATGGATGAGCTAGTGGGTTCCCCTCACTCAGTGATGGCTACCTCTCTTATTCACAGTGTTCACCATGATGAGTGAGGTGGTTGTTGATGAGCTGGTGGGTTCCCCTCACTCAGTGATGTCTACCTCTCTTATTCACAGTGTTCACCATGATGAGTGAGGTGGTTGTGGATGAGCTGGTGTGTTCCCCTCACTCACTGATGGTCTATCTCCTATTCACAGTGTTCACCATGAAGAGTAGGGTGGTTGTTGATGAGCTGGTGGGTTCCCCTTTCTCAGTGATGGCTACCACTCTTATTCATAGTGTTCACCATGATGAGTGATGTGGTTATGGATGAGCTAGTGGGTTCCCCTCACTCAGTGATGGCTACCTCTCTATTCACAGTGTTCACCATGATGAGTGAGGTGGTTGTGGATGAGCTGGTGGGTTCCGCTCACTCAGTGATGGCTACCTCTCTTATTCATAGTGTTCACCATGATGAGTGAGGTGGTTATGGATGAGCTGGTGGGTTCCCCTTACTCAGTGATGGCTACCTCTCTTATTCACAGTGTTCACCATGATGAGTGAGGTGGTTGTTGATGAGCTGGTGGGTTCCCCTCACTCAGTGATGGCTACCTCTCTTATTCACAGTGTTCACCATGATGAGTGAGGTGGTTGTGGATGAGCTGGTGGGTTCCCTTCACTCAGTAGTGGTCTATCTCTTTTTCACAGTGTTCACCATGATGATTGAGGTGGTTGTGGATGAGCTGGTGGCTTCCCTTCACTCAGTGACGGCTACCTCTCTTATTCACAGTGTTCACCATGATGAGTGAGGTGGTTGTGGAAAAGCTGGTGTGTTCCCCTCATTCAGTGATGGCTACCTCTCTAATTCACAGTGTTCTCCATGATGAGTGAGGTGGTTGTGGATGAGCTGGTGGGTTCACCTTTCTCAGTGATGGCTACCTCTCTTATTCACAGTGTTCACCATGATGAGTGAGGTGGTTGTGGATGAGCTGGTGGGTTCCGCTCACTCAGTGATGGCTACCTCTCTTATTCACAATGTTCACTATGATGAGTGAGGTGGTTGTGGATGAGCTGGTGGGTTCCCCTCATTCAGTGATGGTCTATCTCTTATTCACAGTGTTCACCATGATGATTGAGGTGGTTGTTGATGAGCTGGTGGGTTCCCCTCACTCAGTGATGGCTACCTCTCTTATTTACAGTGTTCACCATGATGAGTGAGGTGGTTGTGGATGAGCTGGTGGGTTCCGCTCACTCAGTGATCGCTACCTCTCTTATTCACAGTGTTCACCATGATGAGTGAGGTGGTTGTGGATGAACTGGAGGGTTCCGCTCACTCAGTGATGGCTACCTCTCTTATTCACAGTGTTCACCATGATGAGTGAGGTGGTTGTGGATTTGCTGGTGGCTTCCCTTCACTCAGTGACGGCTACCTCTCTTATTCACAGTGTTCACCATGATGAGTGAGGTGGTTGTGGATGAGCTGGTGGGTTCCTCTCACTCAGTGATGGCTACCTCTCTTATTCACAGTGTTCACCATGATGAGTGAGGTGGTTGTGGAAGAGCTGGTGTGTTCCCCTCATTCAGTGATGGCTATTTCTCTAATTCACAGTGTTCACCATGATGAGTGAGGTGGTTGTTGATGAGCTGGTGGGTTCCCCTCACTCAGTGATGGTCTATCTCCTATTCACAGTGTTCACCATGATGAGTGAGGTGGTTGTTGATGAGCTGGTGGGTTCCCCTCACTCAGTGATGGCTACCTCTCTTATTCACAGTGTTCACCATGATGAGTGAGGTGGTTGTGGAAGAGCTGGTGTGTTCCCCTCATTCAGTGATGGCTACCTCTCTAATTCACAGTGTTCACCATGATGAGTGAGGTGGTTGTGGATGAGCTGGTGAGTTCCGCTCACTCAGTGATGGCTACCTCTCTTATTCATAGTGTTCACCATGATGAGTGATGTGGTTATGGATGAGCTGGTGGGTTCCCCTCACTTAGTGATGGCTACCTATCTTATTCACTGTGTTCACCATGATGAGTGAGGTGGTTGTGGATGAGCTGGTGTGTTCCTCTCACTCAGTGATGGCTACCTCTCTTATTCACAGTGTTCACCATGTTGAGTCATGTGGTTATGGATGAGCTGGTGGGTTCCGCTCACTCAGTGATGGCTACCTCTCTTATTCACAGTGTTCACCATGATGAGTGAGGTGGTTGTGGATGAGCTGGTGGGTTCCTCTCACTCAGTGATGGCTACCTCTCTATTCACAGTGTTCACCATGATGAGTGAGGTGGTTGTGGATGAGCTGGTGGGTTCCGCTCACTCAGTGATGGCTACCTCTCTTATTCATAGTGTTCACCATGATGAGTGATGTGGTTATGGATGAGCTGGTGGGTTCCCCTTACTCAGTGATGGCTACCTCTCTTATTCACAGTGTTCACCATGATGAGTGAGGTGGTTGTTGATGAGCTGGTGGGTTCCCCTCACTCAGTGATGGCTACCTCTCTTATTCACAGTGTTCACCATGATGAGTGAGGTGGTTGTGGATGAGCTGGTGGGTTCCCGTCACTCAGTAGTGGTCTATCTCTTTTTCACAGTGTTCACCATGATGATTGAGGTGGTTGTGGATGAGCTGGTGGCTTCCCTTCACTCAGTGACGGCTACCTCTCTTATTCACAGTGTTCACCATGATGAGTGAGGTGGTTGTGGAAAAGCTGGTGTGTTCCCCTCATTCACTGATGGCTACCTCTCTAATTCACAGTGTTCTCCATGATGAGTGAGGTGGTTGTGGATGAGCTGGTGGGTTCCCCTTTCTCAGTGATGGCTACCTCTCTTATTCACAGTGTTCACCATGATGAGTGAGGTGGTTGTGGATGAGCTGGTGGGTTCCGCTCACTCAGTGATGGCTACCTCTCTTATTCACAATGTTCACCATGATGAGTGAGGTGGTTGTGGATGAGCTGGTGGGTTCCCCTCATTCAGTGATGGTCTATCTCTTATTCACAGTGTTCACCATGATGATTGAGGTGGTTGTTGATGAGCTGGTGGGTTCCCCTCACTCAGTGATGGCTACCTCTCTTATTTACAGTGTTCACCATGATGAGTGAGGTGGTTGTGGATGAGCTGGTGGGTTCCGCTCACTCAGTGATCGCTACCTCTCTTATTCACAGTGTTCACCATGATGAGTGAGGTGGTTGTGGATGAACTGGAGGGTTCCGCTCACTCAGTGATGGCTACCTCTCTTATTCACAGTGTTCACCATGATGAGTGAGGTGGTTGTGGATTTGCTGGTGGCTTCCCTTCACTCAGTGACGGCTACCTCTCTTATTCACAGTGTTCACCATGATGAGTGAGGTGGTTGTGGAAGAGCTGGTGGGTTCCTCTCACTCAGTGATGGCTACCTCTCTTATTCACAGTGTTCACCATGATGAGTGATGTGGTTGTGGATGAGCTGGTGAGTTCCCCTCATTCAGTGATGGCTACCTCTCTTATTCACAGTGTTCACCATGATGAGTGAGGTGGTTGTGGATGAACTGGAGGGTTCCGCTCACTCAGTGATGGCTACCTCTCTTATTCACAGTGTTCACCATGATGAGTGAGGTGGTTGTGGATTTGCTGGTGGCTTCCCTTCACTCAGTGACGGCTACCTCTCTTATTCACAGTGTTCACCATGATGAGTGAGGTGGTTGTGGATGAGCTGGTGGGTTCCTCTCACTCAGTGATGGCTACCTCTCTTATTCACAGTGTTCACCATGATGAGTGAGGTGGTTGTGGAAGAGCTGGTGTGTTCCCCTCATTCAGTGATGGCTATTTCTCTAATTCACAGTGTTCACCATGATGAGTGAGGTGGTTGTGGATGATCTGGTGGGTTCCTCACTCAGTGATGGTCTATCTCCTATTCACAGTGTTCACCATGATGAGTGAGGTGGTTGTGGAAGAGCTGGTGTGTTCCCCTCATTCAGTGATGGCTACCTCTCTAATTCACAGTGTTCACCATGATGAGTGAGGTGGTTGTGGATGAGCTGGTGGGTTCCGCTCACTCAGTGATGGCTACCTCTCTTATTCATAGTGTTCACCATGATGAGTGAGGTGGTTGTGGATGAGCTGGTGGGTTCCTCTCACTCAGTGATGGCTACCTCTCTATTCACAGTGTTCACCATGATGAGTGAGGTGGTTGTGGATGAGCTGGTGGGTTCCGCTCACTCAGTGATGGCTACCTCTCTTATTCATAGTGTTCACCATGATGAGTGATGTGGTTATGGATGAGCTGGTGGGTTCCCCTTACTCAGTGATGGCTACCTCTCTTATTCACAGTGTTCACCATGATGAGTGAGGTGGTTGTTGATGAGCTGGTGGGTTCCCCTCACTCAGTGATGGCTACCTCTCTTATTCACAGTGTTCACCATGATGAGTGAGGTGGTTGTGGATGAGCAGGTGGGTTCCCTTCACTCAGTAGTGGTCTATCTCTTTTTCACAGTGTTCACCATGATGATTGAGGTGGTTGTGGATGAGCTGGTGGCTTCCCTTCACTCAGTGACGGCTACCTCTCTTATTCACAGTGTTCACCATGATGAGTGAGGTGGTTGTGGAAGAGCTGGTGTGTTCCCCTCATTCAGTGATGGCTACCTCTCTAATTCACAGTGTTCTCCATGATGAGTGAGGTGGTTGTGGATGAGCTGGTGGGTTCCCCTTTCTCAGTGATGGCTACCTCTCTTATTCACAGTGTTCACCATGATGAGTGAGGTGGTTGTGGATGAGCTGGTGGGTTCCGCTCACTCAGTGATGGCTACCTCTCTTATTCACAATGTTCACTATGATGAGTGAGGTGGTTGTGGATGAGCTGGTGGGTTCCCCTCATTCAGTGATGGTCTATCTCTTATTCACAGTGTTCACCATGATGATTGAGGTGGTTGTTGATGAGCTGGTGGGTTCCCCTCACTCAGTGATGGCTACCTCTCTTATTTACAGTGTTCACCATGATGAGTGAGGTGGTTGTGGATGAGCTGGTGGGTTCCGCTCACTCAGTGATCGCTACCTCTCTTATTCACAGTGTTCACCATGATGAGTGAGGTGGTTGTGGATGAACTGGAGGGTTCCGCTCACTCAGTGATGGCTACCTCTCTTATTCACAGTGTTCACCATGATGAGTGAGGTGGTTGTGGATTTGCTGGTGGCTTCCCTTCACTCAGTGACGGCTACCTCTCTTATTCACAGTGTTCACCATGATGAGTGAGGTGGTTGTGGATGAGCTGGTGGGTTCCTCTCACTCAGTGATGGCTACCTCTCTTATTCACAGTGTTCACCATGATGAGTGAGGTGGTTGTGGAAGAGCTGGTGTGTTCCCCTCATTCAGTGATGGCTATTTCTCTAATTCACAGTGTTCACCATGATGAGTGAGGTGGTTGTGGATGATCTGGTGGGTTCCCCTCACTCAGTGATGGTCTATCTCCTATTCACAGTGTTCACCATGATGAGTGAGGTGGTTGTTGATGAGCTGGTGGGTTCCCCTCACTCAGTGATGGCTACCTCTCTTATTCACAGTGTTCACCATGATGAGTGAGGTGGTTGTGGAAGAGCTGGTGTGTTCCCCTCATTCAGTGATGGCTACCTCTCTAATTCACAGTGTTCACCATGATGAGTGAGGTGGTTGTGGATGAGCTGGTGGGTTCCGCTCACTCAGTGATGGCTACCTCTCTTATTCATAGTGTTCACCATGATGAGTGATGTGGTTATGGATGAGCTGGTGGGTTCCCCTCACTTAGTGATGGCTACCTATCTTATTCACTGTGTTCACCATGATGAGTGAGGTGGTTGTGGATGAGCTGGTGTGTTCCTCTCACTCAGTGATGGCTACCTCTCTTATTCACAGTGTTCACCATGTTGAGTCATGTGGTTATGGATGAGCTGGTGGGTTCCGCTCACTCAGTGATGGCTACCTCTCTTATTCATAGTGTTCACCATGATGAGTGATGTGGTTATGGATGAGCTGGTGGGTTCCCCTTACTCAGTGATGGCTACCTCTCTTATTCACAGTGTTCACCATGATGAGTGAGGTGGTTGTTGATGAGCTGGTGGGTTCCCCTCACTCAGTGATGGCTACCTCTCTTATTCACAGTGTTCACCATGATGAGTGAGGTGGTTGTGGATGAGCTGGTGGGTTCCCTTCACTCAGTAGTGGTCTATCTCTTTTTCACAGTGTTCACCATGATGATTGAGGTGGTTGTGGATGAGCTGGTGGCTTCCCTTCAGTCAGTGACGGCTACCTCTCTTATTCACAGTGTTCACCATGATGAGTGAGGTGGTTGTGGAAAAGCTGGTGTGTTCCCCTCATTCAGTGATGGCTACCTCTCTAATTCACAGTGTTCTCCATGATGAGTGAGGTGGTTGTGGATGAGCTGGTGGGTTCCCCTTTCTCAGTGATGGCTACCTCTCTTATTCACAGTGTTCACCATGATGAGTGAGGTGGTTGTGGATGAGCTGGTGGGTTCCGCTCACTCAGTGATGGCTACCTCTCTTATTCACAATGTTCACTATGATGAGTGAGGTGGTTGTGGATGAGCTGGTGGGTTCCCCTCATTCAGTGATGGTCTATCTCTTATTCACAGTGTTCACCATGATGATTGAGGTGGTTGTTGATGAGCTGGTGGGTTCCCCTCACTCAGTGATGGCTACCTCTCTTATTTACAGTGTTCACCATGATGAGTGAGGTGGTTGTGGATGAGCTGGTGGGTTCCGCTCACTCAGTGATCGCTACCTCTCTTATTCACAGTGTTCACCATGATGAGTGAGGTGGTTGTGGATGAACTGGAGGGTTCCGCTCACTCAGTGATGGCTACCTCTCTTATTCACAGTGTTCACCATGATGAGTGAGGTGGTTGTGGATTTGCTGGTGGCTTCCCTTCACTCAGTGACGGCTACCTCTCTTATTCACAGTGTTCACCATGATGAGTGAGGTGGTTGTGGATGAGCTGGTGGGTTCCTCTCACTCAGTGATGGCTACCTCTCTTATTCACAGTGTTCACCATGATGAGTGAGGTGGTTGTGGAAGAGCTGGTGTGTTCCCCTCATTCAGTGATGGCTATTTCTCTAATTCACAGTGTTCACCATGATGAGTGAGGTGGTTGTGGATGATCTGGTGGGTTCCCCTCACTTAGTGATGGTCTATCTCCTATTCACCGTGTTCACCATGATGAGTGAGGTGGTTGTTGATGAGCTGGTGGGTTCCCCTCACTCAGTGATGGCTACCTCTCTTATTCACAGTGTTCACCATGATGAGTGAGGTGGTTGTGGAAGAGCTGGTGTGTTCCCCTCATTCAGTGATGGCTACCTCTCTAATTCACAGTGTTCACCATGATGAGTGAGGTGGTTGTGGATGAGCTGGTGGGTTCCGCTCACTCAGTGATGGCTACCTCTCTTATTCATAGTGTTCACCATGATGAGTGATGTGGTTATGGATGAGCTGGTGTGTTCCTCTCACTCAGTGATGGCTACCTCTCTTATTCACAGTGTTCACCATGTTGAGTCATGTGGTTATGGATGAGCTGGTGGGTTCCGCTCACTCAGTGATGGCTACCTCTCTTATTCATAGTGTTCACCATGATGAGTGATGTGGTTATGGATGAGCTGGTGGGTTCCCCTAACTCAGTGATGGCTACCTCTCTTATTCACAGTGTTCACCATGATGAGTGATGTGGTTGTGGATGAGCTGGTGAGTTCCCCTCATTCAGTGATGGCTACCTCTCTTATTCACAATGTTCACTATGATGAGTGAGGTGGTTGTGGATGAGCTGGTGGGTTCCCCTCATTCAGTGATGGTCTATCTCTTATTCACAGTGTTCACCATGATGATTGAGGTGGTTGTTGATGAGCTGGTGGGTTCCCCTCACTCAGTGATGGCTACCTCTCTTATTTACAGTGTTCACCATGATGAGTGAGGTGGTTGTGGATGAGCTGGTGGGTTCCGCTCACTCAGTGATCGCTACCTCTCTTATTCACAGTGTTCACCATGATGAGTGAGGTGGTTGTGGATGAACTGGAGGGTTCCCCTCACTCAGTGATGGCTACCTCTCTTATTCACAGTGTTCACCATGATGAGTGAGGTGGTTGTGGATTTGCTGGTGGCTTCCCTTCACTCAGTGACGGCTACCTCTCTTATTCACAGTGTTCACCATGATGAGTGAGGTGGTTGTGGATGAGCTGGTGGGTTCCTCTCACTCAGTGATGGCTACCTCTCTTATTCACAGTGTTCACCATGATGAGTGAGGTGGTTGTGGAAGAGCTGGTGTGTTCCCCTCATTCAGTGATGGCTATTTCTCTTATTCACAGTGTTCACCATGATGAGTGAGGTGGTTGTGGAAGAGCTGGTGTGTTCCCCTCATTCAGTGATGGCTACCTATCTTATTCACTGTGTTCACCATGATGAGTGAGGTGGTTGTGGATGAGCTGGTGTGTTCCTCTCACTCAGTGATGGCTACCTCTCTTATTCACAGTGTTCACCATGTTGAGTCATGTGGTTATGGATGAGCTGGTGGGTTCCGCTCACTCAGTGATGGCTACCTCTCTTATTCATAGTGTTCACCATGATGAGTGATGTGGTTATGGATGAGCTGGTGGGTTCCCCTTACTCAGTGATGGCTACCTCTCTTATTCACAGTGTTCACCATGATGAGTGAGGTGGTTGTTGATGAGCTGGTGGGTTCCCCTCACTCAGTGATGGCTACCTCTCTTATTCACAGTGTTCACCATGATGAGTGAGGTGGTTGTGGATGAGCTGGTGGGTTCCCTTCACTCAGTAGTGGTCTATCTCTTTTTCACAGTGTTCACCATGATGATTGAGGTGGTTGTGGATGAGCTGGTGGCTTCCCTTCACTCAGTGACGGCTACCTCTCTTATTCACAGTGTTCACCATGATGAGTGAGGTGGTTGTGGAAAAGCTGGTGTGTTCCCCTCATTCAGTGATGGCTACCTCTCTAATTCACAGTGTTCTCCATGATGAGTGAGGTGGTTGTGGATGAGCTGGTGGGTTCCCCTTTCTCAGTGATGGCTACCTCTCTTATTCACAGTGTTCACCATGATGAGTGAGGTGGTTGTGGATGAGCTGGTGGGTTCCGCTCACTCAGTGATGGCTACCTCTCTTATTCACAATGTTCACTATGATGAGTGAGGTGGTTGTGGATGAGCTGGTGGGTTCCCCTCATTCAGTGATGGTCTATCTCTTATTCACAGTGTTCACCATGATGATTGAGGTGGTTGTTGATGAGCTGGTGGGTTCCCCTCACTCAGTGATGGCTACCTCTCTTATTTACAGTGTTCACCATGATGAGTGAGGTGGTTGTGGATGAGCTGGTGGGTTCCGCTCACTCAGTGATCGCTACCTCTCTTATTCACAGTGTTCACCATGATGAGTGAGGTGGTTGTGGATGAACTGGAGGGTTCCGCTCACTCAGTGATGGCTACCTCTCTTATTCACAGTGTTCACCATGATGAGTGAGGTGGTTGTGGATTTGCTGGTGGCTTCCCTTCACTCAGTGACGGCTACCTCTCTTATTCACAGTGTTCACCATGATGAGTGAGGTGGTTGTGGATGAGCTGGTGGGTTCCTCTCACTCAGTGATGGCTACCTCTCTTATTCACAGTGTT
Organism: Acipenser ruthenus; assembly: GCF_902713425.1. Lineage (NCBI taxonomy): Eukaryota > Metazoa > Chordata > Actinopteri > Acipenseriformes > Acipenseridae > Acipenser > Acipenser ruthenus. Next base: position 98,108 of record NW_026708124.1, read on the forward strand.
CACCATGATGAGTGAGGTGGTTGTGGAAGAGCTGGTGTGTTCCCCTCATTCAGTGATGGCTATTTCTCTAATTCACAGTGTTCACCATGATGAGTGAGGTGGTTGTGGATGATCTGGTGGGTTCCCCTCACTCAGTGATGGTCTATCTCCTATTCACCGTGTTCACCATGATGAGTGAGGTGGTTGTTGATGAGCTGGTGGGTTCCCCTCACTCAGTGATGGCTACCTCTCTTATTCACAGTGTTCACCATGATGAGTGAGGTGGTTGTGGAAGAGCTGGTGTGTTCCCCTCATTCAGTGATGGCTACCTCTCTAATTCACAGTGTTCACCATGATGAGTGAGGTGGTTGTGGATGAGCTGGTGGGTTCCGCTCACTCAGTGATGGCTACCTCTCTTATTCATAGTGTTCACCATGATGAGTGATGTGGTTATGGATGAGCTGGTGGGTTCCCCTCACTTAGTGATGGCTACCTATCTTATTCACTGTGTTCACCATGATGAGTGAGGTGGTTGTGGATGAGCTGGTGTGTTCCTCTCACTCAGTGATGGCTACCTCTCTTATTCACAGTGTTCACCATGTTGAGTCATGTGGTTATGGATGAGCTGGTGGGTTCCGCTCACTCAGTGATGGCTACCTCTCTTATTCACAGTGTTCACCATGATGAGTGAGGTGGTTGTGGATGAGCTGGTGGGTTCCTCTCACTCAGTGATGGCTACCTCTCTATTCACAGTGTTCACCATGATGAGTGAGGTGGTTGTGGATGAGCTGGTGGGTTCCGCTCACTCAGTGATGGCTACCTCTCTTATTCATAGTGTTCACCATGATGAGTGATGTGGTTATGGATGAGCTGGTGGGTTCCCCTTACTCAGTGATGTCTACCTCTCTTATTCACAGTGTTCACCATGATGAGTGAGGTGGTTGTTGATGAGCAGGTGGGTTCCCCTCACTCAGTGATGTCTACCTCTCTTATTCACAGTGTTCACCATGATGAGTGAGGTGGTTGTGGATGAGCTGGTGGGTTCCCCTCACTCACTGATGGCTACCTCTCTTATTCACAGTGTTCACCATGATGAGTGAGGTGGTTGTGGATGAGCTGGTGGGTTCCGCTCACTCAGTGATGGCTACCTCTCTTATTCATAGTGTTCACCATGATGAGTGATGTGGTTATGGATGAGCTGGTGGGTTCCCCTAACTCAGTGATGGCTACCTCTCTTATTCACAGTGTTCACCATGATGAGTGATGTGGTTGTGGATGAGCTGGTGAGTTCCCCTCATTCAGTGATGGCTACCTCTCTTATTCACAATGTTCACTATGATGAGTGAGGTGGTTGTGGATGAGCTGGTGGGTTCCCCTCATTCAGTGATGGTCTATCTCTTATTCACAGTGTTCACAATGATGATTGAGGTGGTTGTTGATGAGCTGGTGGGTTCCCCTCACTCAGTGATGGCTACCTCTCTTATTTACAGTGTTCACCATGATGAGTGAGGTGGTTGTGGAAGAGCTGGTGTGTTCCCCTCATTCAGTGATGGCTACCTATCTTATTCACTGTGTTCACCATGATGAGTGAGGTGGTTGTGGATGAGCTGGTGTGTTCCTCTCACTCAGTGATGGCTACCTCACTTATTCACAGTGTTCACCATGTTGAGTCATGTGGTTATGGATGAGCTGGTGGGTTCCGCTCACTCAGTGATGGCTACCTCTCTTATTCATAGTGTTCACCATGATGAGTGATGTGGTTATGGATGAGCTGGTGGGTTCCCCTTACTCAGTGATGGCTACCTCTCTTATTCACAGTGTTCACCATGATGAGTGAGGTGGTTGTTGATGAGCTGGTGGGTTCCCCTCACTCAGTGATGGCTACCTCTCTTATTCACAGTGTTCACCATGATGAGTGAGGTGGTTGTGGATGAGCTGGTGGGTTCCCTTCACTCAGTAGTGGTCTATCTCTTTTTCACAGTGTTCACCATGATGATTGAGGTGGTTGTGGATGAGCTGGTGGCTTCCCTTCACTCAGTGACGGCTACCTCTCTTATTCACAGTGTTCACCATGATGAGTGAGGTGGTTGTGGAAAAGCTGGTGTGTTCCCCTCATTCAGTGATGGCTACCTCTCTAATTCACAGTGTTCTCCATGATGAGTGAGGTGGTTGTGGATGAGCTGGTGGGTTCCCCTTTCTCAGTGATGGCTACCTCTCTTATTCACAGTGTTCACCATGATGAGTGAGGTGGTTGTGGATGAGCTGGTGGGTTCCGCTCACTCAGTGATGGCTACCTCTCTTATTCACAATGTTCACTATGATGAGTGAGGTGGTTGTGGATGAGCTGGTGGGTTCCCCTCATTCAGTGATGGTCTATCTCTTATTCACAGTGTTCACCATGATGATTGAGGTGGTTGTTGATGAGCTGGTGGGTTCCCCTCACTCAGTGATGGCTACCTCTCTTATTTACAGTGTTCACCATGATGAGTGAGGTGGTTGTGGATGAGCTGGTGGGTTCCGCTCACTCAGTGATCGCTACCTCTCTTATTCACAGTGTTCACCATGATGAGTGAGGTGGTTGTGGATGAACTGGAGGGTTCCGCTCACTCAGTGATGGCTACCTCTCTTATTCACAGTGTTCACCATGATGAGTGAGGTGGTTGTGGATTTGCTGGTGGCTTCCCTTCACTCAGTGACGGCTACCTCTCTTATTCACAGTGTTCACCATGATGAGTGAGGTGGTTGTGGATGAGCTGGTGGGTTCCTCTCACTCAGTGATGGCTACCTCTCTTATTCACAGTGTTCACCATGATGAGTGAGGTGGTTGTGGAAGAGCTGGTGTGTTCCCCTCATTCAGTGATGGCTATTTCTCTAATTCACAGTGTTCACCATGATGAGTGAGGTGGTTGTGGATGATCTGGTGGGTTCCCCTCACTCAGTGATGGTCTATCTCCTATTCACCGTGTTCACCATGATGAGTGAGGTGGTTGTTGATGAGCTGGTGGGTTCCCCTCACTCAGTGATGGCTACCTCTCTTATTCACAGTGTTCACCATGATGAGTGAGGTGGTTGTGGAAGAGCTGGTGTGTTCCCCTCATTCAGTGATGGCTACCTCTCTAATTCACAGTGTTCACCATGATGAGTGAGGTGGTTGTGGATGAGCTGGTGGGTTCCGCTCACTCAGTGATGGCTACCTCTCTTATTCATAGTGTTCACCATGATGAGTGATGTGGTTATGGATGAGCTGGTGGGTTCCCCTCACTTAGTGATGGCTACCTATCTTATTCACTGTGTTCACCATGATGAGTGAGGTGGTTGTGGATGAGCTGGTGTGTTCCTCTCACTCAGTGATGGCTACCTCTCTTATTCACAGTGTTCACCATGTTGAGTCATGTGGTTATGGATGAGCTGGTGGGTTCCGCTCACTCAGTGATGGCTACCTCTTTATTCACAGTGTTCACCATGATGAGTGAGGTGGTTGTGGATGAGCTGGTGGGTTCCTCTCACTCAGTGATGGCTACCTCTCTATTCACAGTGTTCACCATGATGAGTGAGGTGGTTGTGGATGAGCTGGTGGGTTCCGCTCACTCAGTGATGGCTACCTCTCTTATTCATAGTGTTCACCATGATGAGTGATGTGGTTATGGATGAGCTGGTGGGTTCCCCTTACTCAGTGATGTCTACCTCTCTTATTCACAGTGTTCACCATGATGAGTGAGGTGGTTGTTGATGAGCAGGTGGGTTCCCCTCACTCAGTGATGTCTACCTCTCTTATTCACAGTGTTCACCATGATGAGTGAGGTGGTTGTGGATGAGCTGGTGGGTTCCCCTCACTCACTGATGGCTACCTCTCTTATTCACAGTGTTCACCATGATGAGTGAGGTGGTTGTGGATGAGCTGGTGGGTTCCGCTCACTCAGTGATGGCTACCTCTCTTATTCATAGTGTTCACCATGATGAGTGATGTGGTTATGGATGAGCTGGTGGGTTCCCCTAACTCAGTGATGGCTACCTCTCTTATTCACAGTGTTCACCATGATGAGTGATGTGGTTGTGGATGAGCTGGTGAGTTCCCCTCATTCAGTGATGGCTACCTCTCTTATTCACAATGTTCACTATGATGAGTGAGGTGGTTGTGGATGAGCTGGTGGTTTCCCCTCATTCAGTGATGGTCTATCTCTTATTCACAGTGTTCACCATGATGATTGAGGTGGTTGTTGATGAGCTGGTGGGTTCCCCTCACTCAGTGATGGCTACCTCTCTTATTTACAGTGTTCACCATGATGAGTGAGGTGGTTGTGGATGAGCTGGTGGGTTCCGCTCACTCAGTGATCGCTACCTCTCTTATTCACAGTGTTCACCATGATGAGTGAGGTGGTTGTGGATGAACTGGAGGGTTCCGCTCACTCAGTGATGGCTACCTCTCTTATTCACAGTGTTCACCATGATGAGTGAGGTGGTTGTGGATTTGCTGGTGGCTTCCCTTCACTCAGTGACGGCTACCTCTCTTATTCACAGTGTTCACCATGATGAGTGAGGTGGTTGTGGATGAGCTGGTGGGTTCCTCTCACTCAGTGATGGCTACCTCTCTTATTCACAGTGTTCACCATGATAAGTGAGGTGGTTGTGGAAGAGCTGGTGTGTTCCCCTCATTCAGTGATGGCTATTTCTCTAATTCACAGTGTTCACCATGATGAGTGAGGTGGTTGTGGATGATCTGGTGGGTTCCCCTCACTCAGTGATGGTCTATCTCCTATTCACAGTGTTCACCATGATGAGTGAGGTGGTTGTTGATGAGCTGGTGGGTTCCCCTCACTCAGTGATGGCTACCTCTCTTATTCACAGTGTTCACCATGATGAGTGAGGTGGTTGTGGAAGAGCTGGTGTGTTCCCCTCATTCAGTGATGGCTACCTATCTTATTCACTGTGTTCACCATGATGAGTGAGGTGGTTGTGGATGAGCTGGTGTGTTCCTCTCACTCAGTGATGGCTACCTCTCTTATTCACAGTGTTCACCATGTTGAGTCATGTGGTTATGGATGAGCTGGTGGGTTCCGCTCACTCAGTGATGGCTACCTCTCTTATTCACAGTGTTCACCATGATGAGTGAGGTGGTTGTGGATGAGCTGGTGGGTTCCTCTCACTCAGTGATGGCTACCTCTCTATTCACAGTGTTCACCATGATGAGTGAGGTGGTTGTGGATGAGCTGGTGGGTTCCGCTCACTCAGTGATGGCTACCTCTCTTATTCATAGTGTTCACCATGATGAGTGATGTGGTTATGGATGAGCTGGTGGGTTCCCCTTACTCAGTGATGTCTACCTCTCTTATTCACAGTGTTCACCATGATGAGTGAGGTGGTTGTTGATGAGCTGGTCGGTTCCCCTCACTCAGTGATGGCTACCTCTCTTATTCACAGTGTTCACCATGATGAGTGAGGTGGTTGTGGATGAGCTGGTGGGTTCCCTTCACTCAGTAGTGGTCTATCTCTTTTTCACAGTGTTCACCATGATGATTGAGGTGGTTGTGGATGAGCTGGTGGCTTCCCTTCACTCAGTGACGGCTACCTCTCTTATTCACAGTGTTCACCATGATGAGTGAGGTGGTTGTGGAAGAGCTGGTGTGTTCCCCTCATTCAGTGATGGCTACCTCTCTAATTCACAGTGTTCTCCATGATGAGTGAGGTGGTTGTGGATGAGCTGGTGGGTTCCCCTTTCTCAGTGATGGCTACCTCTCTTATTCACAGTGTTCACCATGATGAGTGAGGTGGTTGTGGATGAGCTGGTGGGTTCCGCTCACTCAGTGATGGCTACCTCTCTTATTCACAATGTTCACTATGATGAGTGAGGTGGTTGTGGATGAGCTGGTGGGTTCCCCTCATTCAGTGATGGTCTATCTCTTATTCACAGTGCTCACCATGATGATTGAGGTGGTTGTTGATGAGCTGGTGGGTTCCCCTCACTCAGTGATGGCTACCTCTCTTATTTACAGTGTTCACCATGATGAGTGAGGTGGTTGTGGATGAGCTGGTGGGTTCCGCTCACTCAGTGATCGCTACCTCTCTTATTCACAGTGTTCACCATGATGAGTGAGGTGGTTGTGGATGAACTGGAGGGTTCCGCTCACTCAGTGATGGCTACCTCTCTTATTCACAGTGTTCACCATGATGAGTGAGGTGGTTGTGGATTTGTTGGTGGCTTCCCTTCACTCAGTGACGGCTACCTCTCTTATTCACAGTGTTCACCATGATGAGTGAGGTGGTTGTGGATGAGCTGGTGGGTTCCTCTCACTCAGTGATGGCTACCTCTCTTATTCACAGTGTTCACCATGATGAGTGAGGTGGTTGTGGAAGAGCTGGTGTGTTCCCCTCATTCAGTGATGGCTATTTCTCTAATTCACAGTGTTCACCATGATGAGTGAGGTGGTTGTGGATGATCTGGTGGGTTCCCCTCACTCAGTGATGGTCTATCTCCTATTCACAGTGTTCACCATGATGAGTGAGGTGGTTGTGGATGAGCTGGTGGGTTCCCCTCACTCAGTGATGGCTACCTCTCTTATTCACAGTGTTCACCATGATGAGTGAGGTGGTTGTGGAAGAGCTGGTGTGTTCCCCTCATTCAGTGATGGCTACCTCTCTAATTCACAGTGTTCACCATGATGAGTGAGGTGGTTGTGGATGAGCTGGTGGGTTCCCCTCACTTAGTGATGGCTACCTATCTTATTCACTGTGTTCACCATGATGAGTGAGGTGGTTGTGGATGAGCTGGTGTGTTCCTCTCACTCAGTGATGGCTACCTCTCTTATTCACAGTGTTCACCATGTTGAGTCATGTGGTTATGGATGAGCTGGTGGGTTCCGCTCACTCAGTGATGGCTACCTCTCTTATTCACAGTGTTCACCATGATGAGTGAGGTGGTTGTGGATGAGCTGGTGGGTTCCTCTCACTCAGTGATGGCTACCTCTCTTATTCACAGTGTTCACCATGATGAGTGATGTGTTTGTGGATGAGCTGGTGAGTTCCCCTCATTCAGTGATGGCTACCTCTCTAATTCACAGTGTTCACCATGATGAGTGAGGTGGTTGTGGAAGAGCTGGTGTGTTCCCCTCATTCAGTGATGGCTACCTCTCTAATTCACAGTGTTCACCATGATGAGTGAGGTGGTTGTGGATGAGCTGGTGGGTTCCGCTCACTCAGTGATGGCTACCTCTCTTATTCATAGTGTTCACCATGATGAGTGATGTGGTTATGGATGAGCTGGTGGGTTCCCCTCACTCAGTGATGGCTACCTCTCTTATTCACAGTGTTCACCATCATGAGTGAGGTGGTTGTTGACGAGCAGGTGGGTTCCCCTCACTCAGTGATGTCTACCTCTCTTATTCACAGTGTTCACCATGATGAGTGAGGTGGTTGTGGATGAGCTGGTGGGTTCCCCTCACTCACTGATGGTCTATCTCCTATTCACAGTGTTCACCATGAAGAGTAAGGTGGTTGTTGATGAGCTGGTGGGTTCCCCTTTCTCAGTGATGGCTACCTCTCTTATTCACAGTGTTCACCATGATGAGTGAGGTGGTTGTGGATGAGCTGGTGGGTTCCGCTCACTCAGTGATGGCTACCTCTCTTATTCATAGTGTTCACCATGATGAGTGATGTGGTTATGGATGAGCTGGTGGGTTCCCCTAACTCAGTTATGGCTACCTCTCTTATTCACAGTGTTCACCATGATGAGTGATGTGGTTGTGGATGAGCTGGTGAGTTCCCCTCATTCAGTGATGGCTACCTCTCTTATTCATAGTGTTCACCATGATGAGTGAGGTGGTTGTGGAAGAGCTGGTGTGTTCCCCTCATTCAGTGATGGCTATTTCTCTAATTCACAGTGTTCACCATGATGAGTGAGGAGGTTGTGGATGATCTGGTGGGTTCCCCTCACTCAGTGATGGTCTATCTCCTATTCACAGTGTTTACCATGATGAGTGAGGTGGTTGTGGATGAGCTGGTGGCTTCCCTTCACTCAGTGATGGCTACCTCTCTTATTCACAGTGTTCACCATCATGAGTGAGGTGGTTGTGGAAGAGCTGGTGTGTTCCCCTCATTCAGTGATGGCTACCTCTCTAATTCACAGTGTTCACCATGATGAGTGAGGTGGTTGTGGATGAGCTGGTGGGTTCCGCTCACTCAGTGATGGCTACCTCTCTTATTCATAGTGTTCACCATGATGAGTGATGTGGTTATGGATGAGCTGGTGGGTTCCCCTCACTCAGTGATGGCTACCTCTCTTATTCACAGTGTTCACCATCATGAGTGAGGTGGTTGTTGACGAGCAGGTGGGTTCCCCTCACTCAGTGATGTCTACCTCTCTTATTCACAGTGTTCACCATGATGAGTGAGGTGGTTGTGGATGAGCTCGTGGGTTCCCCTCACTCACTGATGGTCTATCTCCTATTCACAGTGTTCACCATGAAGAGTAAGGTGGTTGTTGATGAGCTGGTAGGTTCCCCTTTCTCAGTGATGGCTACCTCTCTTATTCACAGTGTTCACCATGATGAGTGAGGTGGTTGTGGATGAGCTGGTGGGTTCCGCTCACTCAGTGATGGCTACCTCTCTTATTCATAGTGTTCACCATGATGAGTGATGTGGTTATGGATGAGCTGGTGGGTTCCCCTCACTCAGTGATGGCTACCTCTCTTATTCACAGTGTTCACCATGATGAGTGAGGTGGTTGTGGATGAGCTGGTGGGTTCCCTTCACTCAGTTGTGGTCTATCTCTTGTTCACAGTGTTCACCATGATGATTGAGGTGATTGTGGATGAGCTGGTGGCTTCCCTTCACTCAGTGACGGCTACCTCTCTTATTCACAGTGTTCACCATGATGAGTGAGGTGGTTGTGGAAGAGCTGGTGTGTTCCCCTCATTCAGTGATGGCTAACTCTCTAATTCAAAGTGTTCACCATGATGAGTGAGGTGGTTGTGGATGAGCTGGTGGGTTCCCCTCACTCAGTGATGGTCTATCTCCTATTCACAGTGTTCACCATGAAGAGTAAGGTGGTTGTTGATGAGCTGGTGGGTTCCCCTCACTCAGTGATGGCTACCTCTCTTATTCACAGTGTTCACCATGAAGAGTAAGGTGGTTGTGGATGAGCTGGTGCGTTCCCCTCACTCAGTGATGGTCTATCTCCTATTCACAGTCTTCACCATGAAGAGTAAGGTGGTTGTTGATGAGCTGGTGGGTTCCCCTCACTTAGTGATGGCTACCTCTCTTATTCACAGTGTTCACCATGATGATTGAGGTGGTTGTTGATGAGATGGTGGGTTCCCCTCACTCAGTGATGGCTACCTCTCTTATTCACAGTGTTCACCATGATGAGTGAGGTGGTTGTGGATTTGCTGGTGGCTTCCTTTCACTCAGTGACTGCTACCTCTCTTATTCACAGCGTTCACCATGATGAGTGAGGTGGTTGTGGAAGAGCTGGTGTGTTCCCCTCATTCAGTGATGGCTAACTCTCTAATTCACAGTGTTCACCATGATGAGTGAGGTGGTTGTGGATGAGCTGGTGTGTTCCCCTCACTCAGTGATGGCTACCTCTCTTATTCACAGTAGTTCACCATGATGAGTGAGGTGGTTGTGGATGATCTGGTGGGTTCCCCTCACTCAGTGATGGTCTATCTCCTATTCTCAGTGTTCACCATGATGAGTGAGGTGGTTGTTGATGAGCTGGTGGATTCCCCTCACTCAGTGATGGCTACCTCTCTTATTCACAGTGTTCACCATGATGAGTGAGGTGGTTGTGGATGAGCTGGTGGGTTCCCTTCACTCAGTAGTGGTCTATCTCTTTTTCTCAGTGTTCACCATGATGACTGAGGTGGTTGTGGATGAGCTGGTGGCTTCCCTTCACTCAGTGACGGCTACCTCTCTTATTCAAAGTGTTCACCATGATGAGTGAGGTGGTTGTGGAAGAGCTGGTGTGTTCCCCTCATTCAGTGATGGCTACCTATCTTATTCACTGTGTTCACCATGATGAGTGAGGTGGTTGTGGATGAGCTGGTGTGTTCCTCTCACTCAGTGATGGCTACCTCTCTTATTCACAGTGTTCACCATGTTGAGTGATGTGGTTATGGATGAGCTGGAGGGTTCCCCCTCACTCAGTGATGGCTACCTCTCTTATTCATAGAAGTTCACCATGATGAGTGAGGTGGTTGTGGCTGAGCTGGTGGGTTCCGCTCACTCAGTGATGGCTACCTCTCTTATTCACAGTGTTCACCATGATGAGTGAGGTGGTTGTGGAAGAGCTGGTGGGTTCCTCTCACTCAGTGATGGCTACCTCTCTTATTCACAGTGTTCACCATGATGAGTGATGTGGTTGTGGATGAGCTGGTGAGTTCCCCTCATTCAGTGATGGCTACCTCTCTTATTCACAGTGTTCACCATGATGAGTGAGGTGGTTGTGGATGAGCTGGTGGGTTCCGCTCACTCAGTGATGGCTACCTCTCTTATTCACAGTGTTCACCATGATGAGTGAGGTGGTTGTGGATGAGCTGGTGGGTTCCCCTCACTCAGTGATGGCTACCTCTCTTATTCACAGTGTTCACCATGATGAGTGAGGTGGTTGTGGATGAGCTGGTGGGTTCCTCTCACTCAGTGATGGCTACCTCTCTTATGCACAGTGTTCACCATGATGAGTGATGTGGTTGTGGATGAGCGGGTGAGTTCCCCTCATTCAGTGATGGCTACCTCTCTTATTCACAGTGTTCACCATGATGAATGAGGTGGTTGTGGAAGAGCTGGTGTGTTCCCCTCATTCAGTGATGGCTACCTCTCTAATTCACAGTGTTCACCATGATGAGTGAGGTGGTTGTGGATGAGCTGGTGGGTTCCGCTCACTCAGTGATGGCTACCTCTCTTATTCATAGTGTTCACCATGATGAGTGATGTGGTTATGGATGAGCTGGTGGGTTCCCCTCACTCAGTGATGGCTACCTCTCTTATTCACAGTGTTCACCATCATGAGTGAGGTGGTTGTTGACGAGCAGGTGGGTTCCCCTCACTCAGTGATGTCTACCTCTCTTATTCACAGTGTTCACCATGATGAGTGAGGTGGTTGTGGATGAGCTGGTGGGTTCCCCTCACTCACTGATGGTCTATCTCCTATTCACAGTGTTCACCATGAAGAGTAAGGTGGTTGTTGATGAGCTGGTGGGTTCCCCTTTCTCAGTGATGGCTACCTCTCTTATTCACAGTGTTCACCATGATGAGTGAGGTGGTTGTGGATGAGCTGGTGGGTTCCGCTCACTCAGTGACGGCTACCTCTCTTATTCATAGTGTTCACCATGATGAGTGATGTGGTTATGGATGAGCTGGTGGGTTCCCCTCACTCAGTGATGGCTACCTCTCTTATTCACAGTGTTCACCATGATGAGTGAGGTGGTTGTGGATGAGCTGGTGGGTTCCGCTCACTCAGTGATGGCTACCTCTCTTATTCATAGTGTTCACCATGATGAGTGATGTGGTCATGGATGAGCTGGTGGGTTCCCCTCACTCAGTGATGGCTACCTCTCTTATTCACAGTGTTCACCATGATGAGTGAGGTGGTTGTGGATGAGCTGATGGGTTCCCTTCACTCAGTAGTGGTCTATCTCTTTTTCACAGTGTTCACCATGATGATTGAGGTGGTTGTGGATGAGCTGGTGGGTTCCCCTCACTCAGTGATGGCTACCTCTCTTATTCACAGTGTTCACCATGAAGAGTAAGGTGGTTGTGGATGAGCTGGTGCGTTCCCCTCACTCAGTGATGGTCTATCTCCTATTCACAGTGTTCACCTTGAAGAGTAAGGTGGTTGTTGATGTGCTGGTGGGTTCCCCTCACTTAGTGATGGCTACCTATCTTATTCACTGTGTTCACCATGATGAGTGAGGTGGTTGTGGATGAGCTGGTGTGTTCCTCTCACTCAGTGATGGCTACCTCTCTTATTCACAGTGTTCACCATTATGATTGAGGTGGTTGTTGATGAGCTGGTGGGTTCCCCTCACTCAGTGATGGCTACCTCTCTTATTTACAGTGTTCACCATGATGAGTGAGGTGGTTGTGGATTTGCTGGTGGCTTCCTTTCACTCAGTGACGGCTACCTCTCTTATTCACAGTGTTCACCATGATGAGTGAGGTGGTTGTGGATGATCTGGTGGGTTCCCCTCACTCAGTGATGGTCTATCTCCTATTCACAGTGTTCACCATGATGAGTGAGGTGGTTGTTGATGAGCTGGTGGGTTCCCCTCACTCAGTGATGGCTACCTCTCTTATTCACAGTGTTCACCATGATGAGTGAGGTGGTTGTGGATGAGCTGGTGGGTTCCCTTCACTCAGTAGTGGTCTATCTCTTTTTCTCAGTGTTCACCATGATGATTGAGGTGGTTGTGGATGAGCTGGTGGCTTCCCTTCACTCAGTGACGACTACCTCTCTTATTCACAGTGTTCACCATGATGAGTGAGGTGGTTGTGGAAGAGCTGGTGTGTTCCCCTCATTCAGTGATGGCTAACTCTCTAATTCACAGTGTTCAACATGATGAGTGAGGTGGTTGTGGATGAGCTGGTGGGTTCCCCTCACTCAGTGATGGCAACCTCTCTTATTCACAGTGTTCACCATGATGAGTGAGGTGGTTGTGGATTTGCTGGTGGCTTCCCTTCACTCAGTAACGGCTACCTCTCTTATTCACAGTGTTCACCATGATGAGTGAGGTGGTTGTGGAAGAGCTGGTGTGTTCCCCTCATTCAGTGATGGCTACCTCTCTAATTCACAGTGTTCACCATGATGAGTGAGGTGGTTGTGGATGAGCTGGTGGGTTCCGCTCACTCAGTGATGGCTACCTCTCTTATTCATAGTGTTCACCATGATGAGTGATGTGGTTATGGATGAGCTGGTGGGTTCCCCTCACTCAGTGATGGCTACCTCTCTTATTCACAGTGTTCACCATGATGAGTGAGGTGGTTGTGGATGATCTGGTGGGTTCCCCTCACTCAGTGATGGTCTATCTCCTATTCACAGTGTTCACCATGATGAGTGAGGTGGTTGTTGATGAGCTGGTGGGTTCCCCTCACTCAGTGATGGTTACCTCTCTTATTCACAGTGTTCACCATGATGAGTGAGGTGGTTGTGGATGAGCTGGTGGGTTCCCTTCACTCAGTAGTGGTCTATCTCTTTTTCACAGTGTTCACCATGATGATTGAGGTGGTTGTGGATGAGCTGGTGGCTTCCCTTCACTGAGTGACGGCTACCTCTCTTATTCACAGTGTTCACCATGATGAGTGAGGTGGTTGTGGAAGAGCTGGTGTGTTCCCCTCATTCAGTGATGGCTAACTCTCTAATTCACAGTGTTCACCATGATGAGTGAGGTGGTTGTTGATGAGCTGGTGGGTTCCCCTCACTCAGTGATGGCTACCTCTCTTATTCACAGTGTTTACCATGAAGAGTAAGGTGGTTGTGGATGAGCTGGTGGGTTCCCCTCACTCAGTGATGGTCTATCTCCTATTCACAGTGTTCACCATGAAGAGTAAGGTGGTTGTGGATGAGCTGGTGTGTTCCTCTCACTCAGTGATGGCTACCTCTCTTATTCACAGTGTTCACCATGTTGAGTGATATGGTTATGGATGAGCTGGTGGGTTCCCCTCACTCAGTGATGGCTACCTCTCTAATTCACAGTGTTCACCATGATGAGTGAGGTGGTTGTGGATGAGCTGGTGGGTTCCCCTCACTCAGTGATGGCTACCTCTCTTATTCACAGTAGTTCACCATGATGAGTGAGGTGGTTGTGGATGAGCTGGTGGGTTCCGCTCACTCACTGATGGCTACCTCTCTCTTATTCACAGTGTTCACAATGATGAGTGAGGTGGTTGTGGATGAGCTGGTGGGTTCCCCTCACTCAGTGATGGCTACCTCTCTTATTCACAGTGTTCACCATGATGAGTGAGGTGGTTGTGGATGAGCTGGTGGGTTCCTCTCACTCAGTGATGGCTACCTCTCTTATTCACAGTGTTCACCATGATGAGTGATGTGGTTGTGGATGAGCTGGTGAGTTCCCCTCATTCAGTGATGGCTACCTCTCTTATTCATAGTGTTCACCATGATGAGTGAGGTGGTTGTGGAAGAGCTGGTGTGTTCCCCTCATTCAGTGACGGCTACCTCTCTTATTCACAGTGTTCACCATGATGAGTGAGTTGGTTGTGGAAGAGCTGGTGTGTTCCCCTCATTCAGTGATGGCTAACTCTCTAATTCACAGTGTTCACCATGATGAGTGATGTGGTTATGGATGAGCTGGTGGGTTCCCCTCACTCAGTGATGGCTACCTCTCTTATTCACAGTAGTTCACCATGATGAGTGAGGTGGTTGTGGATGAGCTGGTGGGTTCCGCTCACTCAGTGATGGCTACCTCTCTCTTATTCACTGTGTTCACCATGATGAGTGAGGTGGTTGTGGATGAGCTGGTGTGTTCCTCTCACTCAGTGATGGCTACCTCTCTTATTCACAGTGTTCACCATGTTGAGTGATGTGGTTATGGATGAGCTGGTGGGTTCCCCTCACTCAGTGATGGCTACCTCTCTTATTCACAGTAGTTCACCATGATGAGTGAGGTGGTTGTGGATGAGCTGGTGGGTTCCGCTCACTCAGTGATGGCTACCTCTCTCTTATTCACAGTGTTCACCATGATGAGTGAGGTGGTTGTGGATGAGCTGGTGGGTTCCGCTCACTCAGTGATGGCTACCTCTCTTATTCATAGTGTTCACCATGATGAGTGATGTGGTTATGGATGAGCTGGTGGGTTCCCCTCACTCAGTGATGGCTACCTCTCTTATTCACAGTGTTCACCATGATGAGTGAGGTGGTTGTTGATGAGCTGGTGGGTTCCCCTCACTCAGTGATGTCTACCTCTCTTATTCACAGTGTTCACCATGATGAGTGAGGTGGTTGTGGATGAGCTGGTGGGTTCCCCTCACTCACTGATGGTCTATCTCCTATTCACAGTGTTCACCATGAAGAGTAAGGTGGTTGTTGATGAGCTGGTGGGTTCCCCTTTCTCAGTGATGGCTACCTCTCTTATTCACAGTGTTCACCATGATGAGTGAGGTGGTTGTGGATGAGCTGGTGGGTTCCGCTCACTCAGTGATGGCTACCTCTCTTATTCATAGTGTTCACCATGATGAGTGATGTGGTTATGGATGAGCTGGTGGGTTCCCCTCACTCAGTGATGGCTACCTCTCTTATTCACAGTGTTCACCATGATGAGTGAGGTGGTTGTGGATGAGCTGGTGGGTTCCCCTCACTCACTGATGGTCTATCTCCTATTCACAGTGTTCACCATGAAGAGTAAGGTGGTTGTTGATGAGCTGGTGGGTTCCCCTTTCTCAGTGATGGCTACCTCTCTTATTCACAGTGTTCACCATGATGAGTGAGGTGGTTGTGGATGAGCTGGTGGGTTCCGCTCACTCAGTGATGGCTACCTCTCTTATTCATAGTGTTCACCATGATGAGTGATGTGGTTATGGATGAGCTGGTGGGTTCCCCTCACTCAGTGATGGCTACCTCTCTTATTCACAGTGTTCACCATGATGAGTGAGGTGGTTGTGGATGAGCTGGTGGGTTCCGCTCACTCAGTGATGGCTACCTCTCTTATTCATAGTGTTTACCATGATGAGTGATGTGGTTATGGATGAGCTGGTGGGTTCCCCTCACTCAGTGATGGCTACCTCTCTTATTCACAGTGTTCACCATGAAGAGTAAGGTGGTTCTGGATGAGCTGGTGGGTTCCCCTCACTCAGTGATGGCTACCTCTCTTATTCACAGTGTTCACCATGATGAGTGAGGTGGTTGTGGAAGAGCTGGTGTGTTCCCCTCATTCAGTGATGGCTACCTCTCTAATTCACAGTGTTCACCATGGAGTGAGGTGGTTGTGGATGAGCTGGTGTGTTCCCCTCACTCAGTGATGGCTACCACTCTTATTCACAGTAGTTCACCATGATGAGTGAGGTGGTTGTGGATGATCTGGTGGGTTCCCCTCACTCAGTGATGGTCTATCTCCTATTCACAGTGTTCACCATGATAAGTGAGGTGGTTGTTGATGAGCTGGTGGGTTCCCCTCACTCAGTGATGGCTACCTCTCTTATTCACAGTGTTCACCATGATGAGTGAGGTGGTTGTGGATGAGCCTGTGGGTTCCCTTCACTCAGTAGTGGTCTATCTCTTTTTCACAGTGTTCACCATGATGATTGAGGTGGTTGTGGATGAGCTGGTGGCTTCCCTTCACTCAGTGACGGCTACCTCTCTTATTCACAGTGTTCACCATGATGAGTGAGGTGGTTGTGGAATAGCTGGTGTGTTCCCCTCATTCAGTGATGGCTAACTCTCTAATTCACAGTGTTCACCATGAAGAGTAAGGTGGTTGTTGATGAGCTGGTGGGTTCCCCTCACTCAGTGATAGCTACCTCTCTTATTCACAGTGTTCACCATGAAGAGTAAGGTGGTTGTGGATGAGCTGGTGGGTTCCCCTCACTCAGTGATGGTCTATCTCCTATTCACAGTGTTCACCATGAAGAGTAAGGTGGTTGTTGATGAGCTGGTGGGTTCCCCTCACTTAGTGATGGCTACCTATCTTATTCACTGTGTTCACCATGATGAGTGAGGTGGTTGTGGATGAGCTGGTGTGTTCCTCTCACTCAGTGATGGCTACCTCTCTTATTCACAGTGTTCACCATGTTGAGTGATGTGGTTATGGATGAGCTGGTGGGTTCCCCTCACTCAGTGATGGCTACCTCTCTTATTCACAGTAGTTCACCATGATGAGTGAGGTGGTTGTGGATGAGCTGGTGGGTTCCGCTCACTCAGTGATGGCTACCTCTCTTATTCACAGTGTTCACCATGATGAGTGATGTGGTTGTGGATGAGCTGGTGAGTTCCCCTCATTCAGTGATGGCTACCTCTCTTATTCACAGTGTTCACCATGATGAGTGAGGTGGTTGTGGAAGAGCTGGTGTGTTCCCCTCATTCAGTGATGGCTACCTCTCTAATTCACAGTGTTCACCATGATGAGTGAGGTGGTTGTGGATGAGCTGGTGGGTTCCGCTCACTCAGTGATGGCTACCTCTCTTATTCATAGTGTTCACCATGATGAGTGATGTGGTTATGGATGAGCTGGTGGGTTCCCCTCACTCAGTGATGGCTACCTCTCTTATTCACAGTGTTCACCATGATGAGTGAGGTGGTTGTTGATGAGCTGGTGGGTTCCCCTCACTCAGTGATGTCTACCTCTCTTATTCACAGTGTTCACCATGATGAGTGAGGTGGTTGTGGATGAGCTGGTGTGTTCCCCTCACTCACTGATGGTCTATCTCCTATTCACAGTGTTCACCATGAAGAGTAGGGTGGTTGTTGATGAGCTGGTGGGTTCCCCTTTCTCAGTGATGGCTACCACTCTTATTCATACTGTTCACCATGATGAGTGATGTGGTTATGGATGAGCTAGTGGGTTCCCCTCACTCAGTGATGGCTACCTCTCTTATTCACAGTGTTCACCATGATGAGTGAGGTGGTTGTTGATGAGCTGGTGGGTTCCCCTCACTCAGTGATGTCTACCTCTCTTATTCACAGTGTTCACCATGATGAGTGAGGTGGTTGTGGATGAGCTGGTGTGTTCCCCTCACTCACTGATGGTCTATCTCCTATTCACAGTGTTCACCATGAAGAGTAGGGTGGTTGTTGATGAGCTGGTGGGTTCCCCTTTCTCAGTGATGGCTACCACTCTTATTCATAGTGTTCACCATGATGAGTGATGTGGTTATGGATGAGCTAGTGGGTTCCCCTCACTCAGTGATGGCTACCTCTCTATTCACAGTGTTCACCATGATGAGTGAGGTGGTTGTGGATGAGCTGGTGGGTTCCGCTCACTCAGTGATGGCTACCTCTCTTATTCATAGTGTTCACCATGATGAGTGATGTGGTTATGGATGAGCTGGTGGGTTCCCCTTACTCAGTGATGGCTACCTCTCTTATTCACAGTGTTCACCATGATGAGTGAGGTGGTTGTTGAAGAGCTGGTGGGTTCCCCTCACTCAGTGATGGCTACCTCTCTTATTCACAGTGTTCACCATGATGAGTGAGGTGGTTGTGGATGAGCTGGTGGGTTCCCTTCACTCAGTAGTGGTCTATCTCTTTTTCACAGTGTTCACCATGATGATTGAGGTGGTTGTGGATGAGCTGGTGGCTTCCCTTCACTCAGTGACGGCTACCTCTCTTATTCACAGTGTTCACCATGATGAGTGAGGTGGTTGTGGAAGAGCTGGTGTGTTCCCCTCATTCAGTGATGGCTACCTCTCTAATTCACAGTGTTCTCCATGATGAGTGAGGTGGTTGTGGATGAGCTGGTGGGTTCCCCTTTCTCAGTGATGGCTACCTCTCTTATTCACAGTGTTCACCATGATGAGTGAGGTGGTTGTGGATGAGCTGGTGGGTTCCGCTCACTCAGTGATGGCTACCTCTCTTATTCACAATGTTCACTATGATGAGTGAGGTGGTTGTGGATGAGCTGGTGGGTTCCCCTCATTCAGTGATGGTCTATCTCTTATTCACAGTGTTCACCATGATAATTGAGGTGGTTGTTGAT
Organism: Acipenser ruthenus; assembly: GCF_902713425.1. Taxonomy (NCBI): domain Eukaryota; kingdom Metazoa; phylum Chordata; class Actinopteri; order Acipenseriformes; family Acipenseridae; genus Acipenser; species Acipenser ruthenus. Next base: position 116,722 of record NW_026708124.1, read on the forward strand.
GAGCTGGTGGGTTCCCCTCACTCAGTGATGGCTACCTCTCTTATTTACAGTGTTCACCATGATGAGTGAGGTGGTTGTGGATGAGCTGGTGGGTTCCGCTCACTCAGTGATCGCTACCTCTCTTATTCACAGTGTTCACCATGATGAGTGAGGTGGTTGTGGATGAACTGGAGGGTTCCGCTCACTCAGTGATGGCTACCTCTCTTATTCACAGTGTTCACCATGATGAGTGAGGTGGTTGTGGATTTGCTGGTGGCTTCCCTTCACTCAGTGACGGCTACCTCTCTTATTCACAGTGTTCACCATGATGAGTGAGGTGGTTGTGGATGAGCTGGTGGGTTCCTCTCACTCAGTGATGGCTACCTCTCTTATTCACAGTGTTCACCATGATGAGTGAGGTGGTTGTGGAAGAGCTGGTGTGTTCCCCTCATTCAGTGATGGCTATTTCTCTAATTCACAGTGTTCACCATGATGAGTGAGGTGGTTGTGGATGATCTGGTGGGTTCCCCTCACTCAGTGATGGTCTATCTCCTATTCACAGTGTTCACCATGATGAGTGAGGTGGTTGTTGATGAGCTGGTGGGTTCCCCTCACTCAGTGATGGCTACCTCTCTTATTCACAGTGTTCACCATGATGAGTGAGGTGGTTGTGGAAGAGCTGGTGTGTTCCCCTCATTCAGTGATGGCTACCTCTCTAATTCACAGTGTTCACCATGATGAGTGAGGTGGTTGTGGATGAGCTGGTGGGTTCCGCTCACTCAGTGATGGCTACCTCTCTTATTCATAGTGTTCACCATGATGAGTGATGTGGTTATGGATGAGCTGGTGGGTTCCCCTCACTTAGTGATGGCTACCTATCTTATTCACTGTGTTCACCATGATGAGTGAGGTGGTTGTGGATGAGCTGGTGTGTTCCTCTCACTCAGTGATGGCTACCTCTCTTATTCACAGTGTTCACCATGTTGAGTCATGTGGTTATGGATGAGCTGGTGGGTTCCGCTCACTCAGTGATGGCTACCTCTCTTATTCACAGTGTTCACCATGATGAGTGAGGTGGTTGTGGATGAGCTGGTGGGTTCCTCTCACTCAGTGATGGCTACCTCTCTTATTCACAGTGTTCACCATGATGAGTGATGTGGTTGTGGATGAGCTGGTGAGTTCCCCTCATTCAGTAATGGCTACCTCTCTAATTCACAGTGTTCACCATGATGAGTGAGGTGGTTGTGGAAGAGCTGGTGTGTTCCCCTCATTCAGTGATGGCTACCTCTCTAATTCACAGTGTTCACCATGATGAGTGAGGTGGTTGTGGATGAGCTGGTGGGTTCCGCTCACTCAGTGATGGCTACCTCTCTTATTCATAGTGTTCACCATGATGAGTGATGTGGTTATGGATGAGCTGGTGGGTTCCCCTCACTCAGTGATAGCTACCTCTCTTATTCACAGTGTTCACCATCATGAGTGAGGTGGTTGTTGACGAGCAGGTGGGTTCCCCTCACTCAGTGATGTCTACCTCTCTTATTCACAGTGTTCACCATGATGAGTGAGGTGGTTGTGGATGAGCTGGTGGGTTCCCCTCACTCACTGATGGTCTATCTCCTATTCACAGTGTTCACCATGAAGAGTAAGGTGGTTGTTGATGAGCTGGTGGGTTCCCCTTTCTCAGTGATGGCTACCTCTCTTATTCACAGTGTTCACCATGATGAGTGAGGTGGTTGTGGATGAGCTGGTGGGTTCCGCTCACTCAGTGATGGCTACCTCTCTTATTCATAGTGTTCACCATGATGAGTGATGTGGTTATGGATGAGCTGGTGGGTTCCCCTCACTCAGTGATGGCTACCTCTCTTATTCACAGTGTTCACCATGATGAGTGATGTGGTTGTGGATGAGCTGGTGAGTTCCCCTCATTCAGTGATGGCTACCTCTCTTATTCATAGTGTTCACCATGATGAGTGAGGTGGTTGTGGAAGAGCTGGTGTGTTCCCCTCATTCAGTGATGGCTATTTCTCTAATTCACAGTGTTCACCATGATGAGTGAGGTGGTTGTGGATGATCTGGTGGGTTCCCCTCACTCAGTGATGGTCTATCTCCTATTCACAGTGTTTACCATGATGAGTGAGGTGGTTGTTGATGAGCTGGTGGGTTCCCCTCACTCAGTGATGGCTACCTCTCTTATTCACAGTGTTCACCATGATGAGTGAGGTGGTTGTGGATGAGCTGGTGGGTTCCCTTCACTCAGTAGTGGTCTATCTCTTTTTCACAGTGTTCACCATGATGATTGAGGTGGTTGTGGATGAGCTGGTGGCTTCCCTTCACTCAGTGATGGCTAACTCTCTAATTCACAGTGTTCACCATGATGAGTGAGGTGGTTGTGGAAGAGCTGGTGTGTTCCCCTCATTCAGTGATGGCTAACTCTCTAATTCACAGTGTTCACCATGATGAGTGAGGTGGTTGTGGATGAGATGGTGGGTTCCCCTCACTCAGTGATGGTCTATCTCCTATTCACAGTGTTCACCATGAAGAGTAAGGTGGTTGTGGATGAGCGGGTGGGTTCCCCTCACTCAGTGATGGTCTATCTCTCTTATTCACAGTAGTTCACCATGATGACTGAGGTGGTTGTGGATGAGCTGGTGGGTTCCGCTCACTCAGTGATGGCTACCTCTCTTATTCACAGTGTTCACCATGATGAGTGAGGTGGTTGTGGATGAGCTGGTGGGTTCCTCTCACTCAGTGATGGCTACCTCTCTTATTCACAGTGTTCACCATGATGAGTGATGTGGTTGTGGATGAGCTGGTGAGTTCCCCTCATTCAGTGATGGCTACCTCTCTTATTCACAGTGTTCACCATGATGAGTGAGGTGGTTGTGGAAGAGCTGGTGTGTTCCCCTCATTCAGTGATGGCTACCTCTCTAATTCACAGTGTTCACCATGATGAGTGAGGTGGTTGTGGAAGAGCTGGTGTGTTCCCCTCATTCAGTGATGGCTATTTCTCTAATTCACAGTGTTCACCATGATGAGTGAGGTGGTTGTGGATGAGCTGGTGGCTTCCCTTCACTCAGTGACGGCTACCTCTCTTATTCACAGTGTTCACCATGATGAGTGAGGTGGTTGTGGAAGAGCTGGTGTGTTCCCCTCATTCAGTGATGGCTACCTCTCTAATTCACAGTGTTCTCCATGATGAGTGAGGTGGTTGTGGATGAGCTGGTGGGTTCCGCTCACTCAGTGATGGCTACCTCTCTTATTCACAATGTTCACTATGATGAGTGAGGTGGTTGTGGATGAGCTGGTGGGTTCCCCTCATTCAGTGATGGTCTATCTCTTATTCACAGTGTTCACCATGATGATTGAGGTGGTTGTTGATGAGCTGGTGGGTTCCCCTCACTCAGTGATGGCTACCTCTCTTATTTACAGTGTTCACCATGATGAGTGAGGTGGTTGTGGATGAGCTGGTGGGTTCCGCTCACTCAGGGATCGCTACCTCTCTTATTCACAGTGTTCACCATGATGAGTGAGGTGGTTGTGGATTTGCTGGTGGCTTCCCTTCACTCAGTGACGGCTACCTCTCTTATTCACAGTGTTCACCATGATGAGTGAGGTGGTTGTGGATGAGCTGGTGGGTTCCTCTCACTCAGTGATGGCTACCTCTCTTATTCACAGTGTTCACCATGATGAGTGAGGTGGTTGTGGAAGAGCTGGTGTGTTCCCCTCATTCAGTGATGGCTATTTCTCTAATTCACAGTGTTCACCATGATGATTGAGGTGGTTGTGGATGATCTGGTGGGTTCCCCTCACTCAGTGATGGTCTATCTCCTATTCACAGTGTTCACCATGATGAGTGAGGTGGTTGTTGATGAGCTGGTGGGTTCCCCTCACTCAGTGATGGCTACCTCTCTTATTCACAGTGTTCACCATGATGAGTGAGGTGGTTGTGGAAGAGCTGGTGTGTTCCCCTCATTCAGTGATGGCTACCTCTCTAATTCACAGTGTTCACCATGATGAGTGAGGTGGTTGTGGATGAGCTGGTGGGTTCCGCTCACTCAGTGATGGCTACCTCTCTTATTCATAGTGTTCACCATGATGAGTGATGTGGTTATGGATGAGCTGGTGGGTTCCCCTCACTTAGTGATGGCTACCTATCTTATTCACTGTGTTCACCATGATGAGTGAGGTGGTTGTGGATGAGCTGGTGTGTTCCTCTCACTCAGTGATGGCTACCTCTCTTATTCACAGTGTTCACCATGTTGAGTCATGTGGTTATGGATGAGCTGGTGGGTTCCGCTCACTCAGTGATGGCTACCTCTCTTATTCACAGTGTTCACCATGATGAGTGAGGTGGTTGTGGATGAGCTGGTGGGTTCCTCTCACTCAGTGATGGCTACCTCTCTTATTCACAGTGTTCACCATGATGAGTGATGTGGTTGTGGATGAGCTGGTGAGTTCCCCTCATTCAGTGATGGCTACCTCTCTAATTCACAGTGTTCACCATGATGAGTGAGGTGGTTGTGGAAGAGCTGGTGTGTTCCCCTCATTCAGTGATGGCTACCTCTCTAATTCACAGTGTTCACCATGATGAGTGAGGTGGTTGTGGATGAGCTGGTGGGTTCCGCTCACTCAGTGATGGCTACCTCTCTTATTCATAGTGTTCACCATGATGAGTGATGTGGTTATGGATGAGCTGGTGGGTTCCCCTCACTCAGTGATGGCTACCTCTCTTATTCACAGTGTTCACCATCATGAGTGAGGTGGTTGTTGACGAGCAGGTGGGTTCCCCTCACTCAGTGATGTCTACCTCTCTTATTCACAGTGTTCACCATGATGAGTGAGGTGGTTGTGGATGAGCTGGTGGGTTCCCCTCACTCACTGATGGTCTATCTCCTATTCACAGTGTTCACCATGAAGAGTAAGGTGGTTGTTGATGAGCTGGTGGGTTCCCCTTTCTCAGTGATGGCTACCTCTCTTATTCACAGTGTTCACCATGATGAGTGAGGTGGTTGTGGATGAGCTGGTGGGTTCCGCTCACTCAGTGATGGCTACCTCTCTTATTCATAGTGTTCACCATGATGAGTGATGTGGTTATGGATGAGCTGGTGGGTTCCCCTCACTCAGTGATGGCTACCTCTCTTATTCACAGTGTTCACCATGATGAGTGATGTGGTTGTGGATGAGCTGGTGAGTTCCCCTCATTCAGTGATGGCTACCTCTCTTATTCATAGTGTTCACCATGATGAGTGAGGTGGTTGTGGAAGAGCTGGTGTGTTCCCCTCATTCAGTGATGGCTATTTCTCTAATTCACAGTGTTCACCATGATGAGTGAGGTGGTTGTGGATGATCTGGTGGGTTCCCCTCACTCAGTGATGGTCTATCTCCTTTTCACAGTGTTTACCATGATGAGTGAGGTGGTTGTTGATGAGCTGGTGGGTTCCCCTTACTCAGTGATGGCTACCTCTCTTATTCACAGTGTTCACCATGATGAGTGAGGTGGTTGTGGATGAGCTGGTGGGTTCCCTTCACTCAGTAGTGGTCTATCTCTTTTTCACAGTGTTCACCATGATGATTGAGGTGGTTGTGGATGAGCTGGTGGCTTCCCTTCACTCAGTGATGGCTACCTCTGTTATTCACAGTGTTCACCATGATGAGTGAGGTGGTTGTGGAAGAGCTGGTGTGTTCCCCTCATTCAGTGATGGCTAACTCTCTAATTCACAGTGTTCACCATGATGAGTGATGTGGTTATGGATGAGCTGGTGGGTTCCCCTCACTCAGTGATGGCTACCTCTCTTATTCAAAGTGTTCACCATCATGAGTGAGGTGGTTGTTGACGAGCAGGTGGGTTCCCCTCACTCAGTGATGTCTACCTCTCTTATTCACAGTGTTCACCATGATGAGTGAGGTGGTTGTGGATGAGCTGGTGGGTTCCGCTCACTCAGTGATGGCTACCTCTCTTATTCATAGTGTTCACCATGATGAGTGATGTGGTTATGGATGAGCTGGTGGGTTCCCCTCACTCAGTGATGGCTACCTCTCTTATTCACAGTGTTCACCATGATGAGTGAGGTGGTTGTGGATGAGCTGGTGGGTTCCGCTCACTCAGTGATGGCTACCTCTCTTATTCATAGTGTTCACCATGATGAGTGATGTGGTTATGGATGAGCTGGTGGGTTCCCCTCACTCAGTGATGGCTACCTCTCTTATTCACAGTGTTCACCATGATGAGTGAGGTGGTTGTGGATGAGCTGATGGGTTCCCTTCACTCAGTAGTGGTCTATCTCTTGTTCACAGTGTTCACCATGATGATTGAGGTGATTGTGGATGAGCTGGTGGCTTCCCTTCACTCAGTGACGGCTACCTCTCTTATTCACAGTGTTCACCATGATGAGTGAGGTGGTTGTGGAAGAGCTGGTGTGTTCCCCTCATTCAGTGATGGCTAACTCTCTAATTCAAAGTGTTCACCATGATGAGAGAGGTGGTTGTGGATGAGCTGGTGGGTTCCCCTCACTCAGTGATGGTCTATCTCCTATTCACAGTGTTCACCATGAAGAGTAAGGTGGTTGTTGATGAGCTGGTGGGTTCCCCTCACTCAGTGATGGCTACCTCTCTTATTCATAGTGTTCACCATGATGATTGAGGTGGTTGTTGATGAGCTGGTGGGTTCCCCTCACTCAGTGATGGCTACCTCTCTTATTCACAGTGTTCACCATGATGAGTGAGGTGGTTGTGGATTTGCTGGTGGCTTCCTTTCACTCAGTGACTGCTACCTCTCTTATTCACAGTGTTCACCATGATGAGTGAGGTGGTTGTGGAAGAGCTGGTGTGTTCCCCTCATTCAGTGATGGCTAACTCTCTAATTCACAGTGTTCACCATGATGAGTGAGGTGGTTGTGGATGAGCTGGTGTGTTCCCCTCACTCAGTGATGGCTACCTCTCTTATTCACAGTAGTTCACCGTGATGAGTGAGGTGGTTGTGGATGATCTGGTGGGTTCCCCTCACTCAGTGATGGTCTATCTCCTATTCACAGTGTTCACCATGATGAGTGAGGTGGTTGTTGATGAGCTGGTGGGTTCCCCTCACTCAGTGATGGCTACCTCTCTTATTCACAGTGTTCACCATGATGAGTGAGGTGGTTGTGGATGAGCTGGTGGGTTCCCTTCACTCAGTAGTGGTCTATCTCTTTTTCTCAGTGTTCACCATGATGACTGAGGTGGTTGTGGATGAGCTGGTGGCTTCCATTCACTCAGTGACGGCTACCTCTCTTATTCAAAGTGTTCACCATGATGAGTGAGGTGGTTGTGGAAGAGCTGGTGTGTTCCCCTCATTCAGTGATGGCTACCTATCTTATTCACTGTGTTCACCATGATGAGTGAGGTGGTTGTGGATGAGCTGGTGTGTTCCTCTCACTCAGTGATGGCTACCTCTCTTATTCACAGTGTTCACCATGTTGAGTGATGTGGTTATGGATGAGCTGGAGGGTTCCCCTCACTCAGTGATGGCTACCTCTCTTATTCACAGTGTTCACCATGATGAGTGAGGTGGTTGTGGATGAGCTGGTGGGTTCCCCTCACTCAGTGATGTCTACCTCTCTTATTCACCATGATGAGTGAGGTGGTTGTGGATGAGCTGGTGGGTTCCTCTCACTCAGTGATGGCTACCTCTCTTATTCACAGTGTTCACCATGATGAGTGATGTGGTTGTGGATGAGCGGGTGAGTTCCTCTCATTCAGTGATGGCTATTTCTCTAATTCACAGTGTTCACCATGATGATTGAGGTGGTTGTGGATGATCTGGTGGGTTCCCCTCACTCAGTGATGGTCTATCTCCTATTCACAGTGTTCACCATGATGAGTGAGGTGGTTGTTGATGAGCTGGTGAGTTCCCCTCACTCAGTGATGGCTACCTCTCTTATTCACAGTGTTCACCATGATGAGTGAGGTGGTTGTGGAAGAGCTGGTGTGTTCCCCTCATTCAGTGATGGCTACCTCTCTAATTCACAGTGTTCACCATGATGAGTGAGGTGGTTGTGGATGAGCTGGTGGGTTCCTCTCACTCAGTGATGGCTACCTCTCTTATTCACAGTGTTCACCATGATGAGTGAGGTGGTTGTGGAAGAGCTGGTGTGTTCCCCTCATTCAGTGATGGCTATTTCTCTAATTCACAGTGTTCACCATGATGATTGAGGTGGTTGTGGATGATCTGGTGGGTTCCCCTCACTCAGTGATGGTCTATCTCCTATTCACAGTGTTCACCATGATGAGTGAGGTGGTTGTTGATGAGCTGGTGGGTTCCCCTCACTCAGTGATGGCTACCTCTCTTATTCACAGTGTTCACCATGATGAGTGAGGTGGTTGTGGAAGAGCTGGTGTGTTCCCCTCATTCAGTGATGGCTACCTCTCTAATTCACAGTGTTCACCATGATGAGTGAGGTGGTTGTGGATGAGCTGGTGGGTTCCGCTCACTCAGTGATGGCTACCTCTCTTATTCATAGTGTTCACCATGATGAGTGATGTGGTTATGGATGAGCTGGTGGGTTCCCCTCACTTAGTGATGGCTACCTATCTTATTCACTGTGTTCACCATGATGAGTGAGGTGGTTGTGGATGAGCTGGTGTGTTCCTCTCACTCAGTGATGGCTACCTCTCTTATTCACAGTGTTCACCATGTTGAGTCATGTGGTTATGGATGAGCTGGTGGGTTCCGCTCACTCAGTGATGGCTACCTCTCTTATTCACAGTGTTCACCATGATGAGTGAGGTGGTTGTGGATGAGCTGGTGGGTTCCTCTCACTCAGTGATGGCTACCTCTCTTATTCACAGTGTTCACCATGATGAGTGATGTGGTTGTGGATGAGCTGGTGAGTTCCCCTCATTCAGTGATGGCTACCTCTCTAATTCACAGTGTTCACCATGATGAGTGAGGTGGTTGTGGAAGAGCTGGTGTGTTCCCCTTATTCAGTGATGGCTACCTCTCTAATTCACAGTGTTCACCATGATGAGTGAGGTGGTTGTGGATGAGCTGGTGGGTTCCGCTCACTCAGTGATGGCTACCTCTCTTATTCATAGTGTTCACCATGATGAGTGATGTGGTTATGGATGAGCTGGTGGGTTCCCCTCACTCAGTGATGGCTACCTCTCTTATTCACAGTGTTCACCATCATGAGTGAGGTGGTTGTTGACGAGCAGGTGGGTTCCCCTCACTCAGTGATGTCTACCTCTCTTATTCACAGTGTTCACCATGATGAGTGAGGTGGTTGTGGATGAGCTGGTGGGTTCCCCTCACTCACTGATGGTCTATCTCCTATTCACAGTGTTCACCATGAAGAGTAAGGTGGTTGTTGATGAGCTGGTGGGTTCCCCTTTCTCAGTGATGGCTACCTCTCTTATTCACAGTGTTCACCATGATGAGTGAGGTGGTTGTGGATGAGCTGGTGGGTTCCGCTCACTCAGTGATGGCTACCTCTCTTATTCATAGTGTTCACCATGATGAGTGATGTGGTTATGGATGAGCTGGTGGGTTCCCCTCACTCAGTGATGGCTACCTCTCTTATTCACAGTGTTCACCATGATGAGTGATGTGGTTGTGGATGAGCTGGTGAGTTCCCTCATTCAGTGATGGCTACCTCTCTTATTCATAGTGTTCACCATGATGAGTGAGGTGGTTGTGGAAGAGCTGGTGTGTTCCCCTCATTCAGTGATGGCTATTTCTCTAATTCACAGTGTTCACCATGATGAGTGAGGGTGGTTGTGGATGATCTGGTGGGTTCCCCTCACTCAGTGATGGTCTATCTCCTTTTCACAGTGTTTACCATGATGAGTGAGGTGGTTGTTGATGAGCTGGTGGGTTCCCCTTACTCAGTGATGGCTTACCTCTCTTATTCACAGTGTTCACCATGATGAGTGAGGTGGTTGTGGATGAGCTGGTGGGTTCCCTTCACTCAGTAGTGGTCTATCTCTTTTTCACAGTGTTCACCATGATGATTGAGGTGGTTGTGGATGAGCTGGTGGCTTCCCTTCACTCAGTGATGGCTACCTCTGTTATTCACAGTGTTCACCATGATGAGTGAGGTGGTTGTGGAAGAGCTGGTGTGTTCCCCTCATTCAGTGATGGCTAACTCTCTAATTCACAGTGTTCACCATGATGAGTGATGTGGTTATGGATGAGCTGGTGGGTTCCCCTCACTCAGTGATGGCTACCTCTCTTATCAAAGTGTTCACCATCATGAGTGAGGTGGTTGTTGACGAGCAGGTGGGTTCCCCTCACTCAGTGATGTCTACCTCTCTTATTCACAGTGTTCACCATGATGAGTGAGGTGGTTGTGGATGAGCTGGTGGGTTCCGCTCACTCAGTGATGGCTACCTCTCTTATTCATAGTGTTCACCATGATGAGTGATGTGGTTATGGATGAGCTGGTGGGTTCCCCTCACTCAGTGATGGCTACCTCTCTTAATCACAGTGTTCACCATGATGAGTGAGGTGGTTGTGGATGAGCTGGTGGGTTCCGCTCACTCAGTGATGGCTACCTCTCTTATTCATAGTGTTCACCATGATGAGTGATGTGGTTATGGATGAGCTGGTGGGTTCCCCTCACTCAGTGATGCTACCTCTCTTATTCACAGTGTTCACCATGATGAGTGAGGTGGTTGTGGATGAGCTGATGGGTTCCCTTCACTCAGTAGTGGTCTATCTCTTGTTCACAGTGTTCACCATGATGATTGGTGATTGTGGATGAGCTGGTGGCTTCCCTTCACTCAGTGACGGCTACCTCTCTTATTCACAGTGTTCACCATGATGAGTGAGGTGGTTGTGGAAGAGCTGTGTGTTCCCCTCATTCAGTGATGGCTAACTCTCTAATTCAAAGTGTTCACCATGATGAGAGAGGTGGTTGTGGATGAGCTGGTGGGTTTCCCCTCACTCAGTGATGGTCTATCTCCTATTTCACAGTGTTCACCATGAAGAGTAAGGTGGTTGTTGATGAGCTGGTGGGTTCCCCTCACTCAGTGATGGCTACCTCTCTTATTCATAGTGTTCACCATGAAGAGTAAGGTGGTTGTGGATGAGCTGGTGCGTTCCCCTCACTCAGTGATGGTCTATCTCCTATTCACAGTCTTCACCATGAAGAGTAAGGTGGTTGTTGATGAGCTGGTGGGTTCCCCTCACTTAGTGATGGCTACCTCTCTTATTCACAGTGTTCACCATGATGATTGAGGTGGTTGTTGATGAGCTGGTGGGTTCCCCTCACTCAGTGATGGCTACCTCTCTTATTCACAGTGTTCACCATGATGAGTGAGGTGGTTGTGGATTTGCTGGTGCTTCCTTTCACTCAGTGACTGCTACCTTTCTTATTCACAGTGTTCACCATGATGAGTGAGGTGGTTGTGGAAGAGCTGGTGTGTTCCCCTCATTCAGTGATGGCTAACTCTCTAATTCACAGTGTTCACCATGATGAGTGAGGTGGTTGTGGATGAGCTGGTGTGTTCCCCTCACTCAGTGATGGCTACCTCTCTTATTCACAGTAGTTCACCGTGATGAGTGAGGTGGTTGTGGATGATCTGGTGGGTTCCCCTCACTCAGTGATGGTCTATCTCCTATTCACAGTGTTCACCATGATGAGTGAGGTGGTTGTTGATGAGCTGGTGGGTTCCCCTCACTCAGTGATGGCTACCTCTCTTATTCACAGTGTTCACCATGATGAGTGAGGTGGTTGTGGATGAGCTGGTGGGTTCCCTTCACTCAGTAGTGGTCTATCTCTTTTTCTCAGTGTTCACCATGATGGACTGAGGTGGTTGTGGATGAGCTGGTGGCTTCCATTCACTCAGTGACGGCTACCTCTCTTATTCAAATGTTCACCATGATGAGTGAGGTGGTTGTGGAAGAGCTGGTGTGTTCCCTCATTCAGTGATGGCTACCTATCTTATTCACTGTGTTCACCATGATGAGTGAGGTGGTTGTGGATGAGCTTGGTGTGTTCCTCTCACTCAGTGATGGCTACCTCTCTTATTCACAGTGTTCACCATGTTGAGTGATGTGGTTATGGATGAGCTGGAGGGTTCCCCTCACTCAGTGATGGCTACCTCTCTTATTCACAGTGTTCACCATGATGAGTGAGGTGGTTGTGGATGAGCTGGTGGGTTCCCCTCACTCAGTGATGTCTACCTCTCTTATTCACCATGATGAGTGAGGTGGTTGTGGATGAGCTGGTGGGTTCCTCTCACTCAGTGATGGCTACCTCTCTTATTCACAGTGTTCACCATGATGAGTGATGTGGTTGTGGATGAGCGGGTGAGTTCCCCTCATTCAGTGATGGCTACCTCTCTTATTCACAGTGTTCACCATGATGAGTGAGGTGGTTGTGGAAGAGCTTGGTGTGTTCCCCTCATTCAGTGATGGCTACCTCTCTAATTCACAGTGTTCACCATGATGAGTGAGGTGGTTGTTGACGAGCAGGTGGTTCCCCTCACTCAGTGATGTCTACCTCTCTTATTCACAGTGTTCACCATGATGAGTGAGGTGGTTGTGGATGAGCTGGTGGGTTCCCCTCACTCACTGATGGTCTATCTCCTATTCACAGTGATCACCATGAAGAGTAAGGTGGTTGTTGATGAGCTGGTGGGTTCCCCTTTCTCAGTGATGGCTACCTCTCTTATTCACAGTGTTCACCATGATGAGTGAGGTGGTTGTGGATGAGCTGGTGGGTTCCGCTCACTCAGTGATGGCTACCTCTCTTATTCATAGTGTTCACCATGATGAGTGATGTGGTTATGGATGAGCTGGTGGGTTCCCCTCACTCAGTGATGGCTACCTCTCTTATTCACTCAGTGTTTCACCATGATGAGTGAGGTGGTTGTGGATGAGCTGGTGGGTTCCGCTCACTCAGTGATGGCTACCTCTCTTATTCATAGTGTTCACCATGATGAGTGATGTGGGTTATGGATGAGGCTGGTGGGTTCCCCTCACTCAGTGATGGCTACCTCTCTTATTCACAGTGTTCACCATGATGAGTGAGGTGGTTGTGGATGAGCTGATGGGTTCCCTTCACTCAGTAGTGGTCTATCTCTTTTTCACAGTGTTCACCATGATGATTGAGGTGGTTGTGGATGAGCTGGTGGGTTCCCCTCACTCAGTGATGGCTACCTCTCTTATTCACAGTGTTCACCATGAAGAGTAAGGTGGTTGTGGATGAGCTGGTGCGTTCCCCTCACTCAGTGATGGTCTATCTCCTATTCACAGTGTTCACCATGAAGAGTAAGGTGGTTGTTGATGTGCTGGTGGGTTCCCCTCACTTAGTGATGGCTACCTATCTTATTCACTGTGTTCACCATGATGAGTGAGGTGGTTGTGGATGAGCTGGTGTGTTCCTCTCACTCAGTGATGGCTACCTCTCTTATTCACAGTGTTCACCATGATGATTGAGGTGGTTGTTGATGAGCTGGTGGGTTCCCCTCCACTCAGTGATGGCTACCTCTCTTATTCACAGTGTTCACCATGATGAGTGAGGTGGTTGTGGATTTGCTGGTGGCTTCCTTTCACTCAGTGGACGGCTACCTCTCTTATTCAAAGTGTTCACCATGATGAGTGAGGTGGTTGTGGAAGAGCTGGTGTGTTCCCCTCATTCAGTGATGGCTACCTATCTTATTCACTGTGGTTCACCATGATGAGTGAGGTGGTTGTGGATGAGCTGGTGTGTTCCTCTCACTCAGTGATGGCTACCTCTCTTATTCACAGTGTTCACCATGTTGAGTGATGTGGTTATGGATGAGCTGGAGGGTTCCCCTCACTCAGTGATGGCTACCTCTCTTATTCACAGTGTTCACCATGATGAGTGAGGTGTTGTGGATGAGCTGGTGGGTTCCCCTCACTCAGTGATGTCTACCTCTCTTATTCACCATGATGAGTGAGGTGGTTGTGGATGAGCTGGTGGGTTCCTCTCACTCAGTGATGGCTACCTCTCTTATTCACAGTGTTCACCATGATGAGTGATGTGGTTGTGGATGAGCGGGTGAGTTCCCCTCATTCAGTGATGGCTACCTCTCTTATTCACAGTGTTCACCATGATGAGTGAGGTGGTTGTGGAAGAGCTGGTGTGTTCCCCTCATTCAGTGATGGCTACCTCTCTAATTCACAGTGTTCACCATGATGAGTGAGGTGGTTGTTGACGAGCAGTGGGTTCCCCTCACTCAGTGATGTCTACCTCTCTTATTCACAGTGTTCACCATGATGAGTGAGGTGGTTGTGGATGAGCTGGTGGGTTCCCCTCACTCACTGATGGTCTATCTCCTATTCACAGTGATCACCATGAAGAGTAAGGTGGTTGTTGATGAGCTGGTGGGTTCCCCTTTCTCAGTGATGGCTACCTCTCTTATTCACAGTGTTCACCATGATGAGTGAGGTGGTTGTGGATGAGCTGGTGGGTTCCGCTCACTCAGTGATGGCTACTCTCTCTTATTCATAGTGTTCACCATGATGAGTGATGTGGTTATGGATGAGCTGGTGGGTTCCCCTCACTCAGTGATGGCTACCTCTCTTATTCACAGTGTTCACCATGATGAGTGAGGTGTTGTGGATGAGCTGGTGGGTTCCGCTCACTCAGTGATGGCTACCTCTCTTATTCATAGTGTTCACCATGATGAGTGATGTGGTTATGGATGAGCTGGTTGGGTTTCCCCTCACTCAGTGATGGCTACCTCTCTTATTCACAGTGTTCACCATGATGAGTGAGGTGGTTGTGGATGAGCTGATGGGTTCCCTTCACTCAGTAGTGGTCTATCTCTTTTTCACAGTGTTCACCATGATGATTGAGGTGGTTGTGGATGAGCTGGTGGGTTCCCCTCACTCAGTGATGGCTACCTCTCTTATTCACAGTGTTCACCATGAAGAGTAAGGTGGTTGTGGATGAGCTGGTGCGTTCCCCTCACTCAGTGATGGTCTATCTCCTATTCACAGTGTTCACCATGAAGAGTAAGGTGGTTGTTGATGTGCTGGTGGGTTCCCCTCACTTAGTGATGGCTACCTATCTTATTCACTGTGTTCACCCATGATGAGTGAGGTGGTTGTGATGAGCTGGTGTGTTCCTCTCACTCAGTGATGGCTACCTCTCTTATCACAGTGTTCACCATGATGATTGAGGTGGTTGTTGATGAGCTGGTGGGTTCCCCTCACTCAGTGATGGCTACCTCTCTTATTCACAGTGTTCACCATGATGAGTGAGGTGGTTGTGGATTTGCTGGTGAGTTCCCCTCATTCAGTGATGGCTACCTCTCTTATTCACAGTGTTCACCATGATGAGTGAGGTGGTTGTGGATGAGCTGGTGGGTTCCGCTCACTCAGTGATGGCTACCTCTCTTATTCACAGTGTTCACCATGATGAGTGAGGTGGTTGTGGATGAGCTGGTGGGTTCCCCTCACTCAGTGATGTCTACCTCTCTTATTCACCATGATGAGTGAGGTGGTTGTGGATGAGCTGGTGGGTTCCCCTCACTCAGTGATGGCTACCTCTCTTATTCACAGTGTTCACCATGATGAGTGAGGTGGTTGTGGATGAGCTGGTGGGTTCCGCTCACTCAGTGATGGGCTACCTCTCTTATTCATAGTGTTCACCATGATGAGTGATGTGGTTATGGATGAGCTGGTGGGTTCCCCTCACTCAGTGATGGCTACCTCTCTTATTCACAGTGTTCACCATGATGAGTGAGGTGGTTGTGGATGAGCTGGTGGGTTCCGCTCACTCAGTGATGGCTCCCTCTCTTATTCATAGTGTTCACCATGATGAGTGATGTGGTTATGGATGAGCTGGGTGGGTTCCCCTCACTCAGTGATGGCTACCTCTCTTATTCACAGTGTTCACCATGATGAGTGAGGTGGTTGTTGATGAGCTGGTGGGTTCCCCTCACTCAGTGATGGCTACCTCTCTTATTCACAGTGTTCACCATGATGAGTGAGGTGGTTGTGGATGAGCTGGTGGGTTCCCTTCACTCAGTAGTGGTCTATCTCTTTTTCACAGTGTTCACCATGATGATTGAGGTGGTTGTGGATGAGCTGGTGGCTTCCCTTCACTCAGTGACGGCTACCTCTCTTATTCACTGTGTTCACCATGATGAGTGAGGTGGTTGTGGAAGAGCTGGGTGTGTTCCCCCTCATTCAGTGATGGCTAACTCTCTAATTCACAGTGTTCACCATGTTGAGTGATGTGGTTGTGGATGAGCTGGTGAGTTCCCCTCATTCTGTGATGGCTACCTCTCTTATTCACAGTGTTCACTATGATGAGTGAGGTGGTTGTGGAAGAGCTGGTGTGTTCCCCTCATTCAGTGATGGTCTATCTCCTATTCACAGTGTTCACCGTGAAGAGTAAGGTGGTTGTTGATGAGCTGGTGGGTTCCCCTTTCTCAGTGATGGCTACCTCTCTTATTCACAGTGTTCACCATGTTGAGTGAGGGTGGTTGTGGATGAGCTGGTGGGTTCCGCTCACTCATTGATGGCTACCTCTCCTATTCACAGTGTTCACCATGATGAGTGAGGTGGTTGTGGATGAACTGGAGGTTTCCCCTCACTCAGTGATGGCTACCTCTCTTATTCACAGTGTTCACTATGATGAGTGAGGTGGTTGTGGATGAGCTGGTGGGTTCCGCTCACTCAGTGATGGCTACCTCTCTTATTCACAGTGTTCACCATGATGAGTGAGGTGGTTGTGGATGAGCTGGTGGGTTCCACTCACTCAGTGATGGTCAATCTCTTATTCACAGTGTTCACCATGATGAGTGAGGTGGGTTGTGGATGAGCTGGTGGGTTCCGCTCACTCAGTGATGGCTACCTCTCTTATTCATAGTCTTCACCATGATGAGTGATGTGGTTATGGATGAGCTGGTGGGTTCCCCTCACTCAGTGATGGCTACCTCTCTTATTCACAGTGTTCACCATGATGAGTGAGGTGGTTGTTGATGAGCTGGTGGGTTCCCCTCACTCAGTGATGGCTACCTCTCTTATTCACAGTGTTCACCATGATGATTGAGGTGGTTGTGGATGAGCTGGTGGCTTCCCTTCACTCAGTGACGGCTACCTCTCTTATTCACAGTGTTCACCATGATGAGTGAGGTGGTTGTGGAAGAGCTGGTGTGTTCCCCTCATTCAGTGATGGCCTAACTCTCTAATTCACAGTGTTCACCATGATGAGTGATGTGGTTGTGGATGAGCTGGTGGGTTCCCCTCACTCAGTGATGGTCTATCTCCTATTCACAGTGTTCACCATGAAGAGTAAGGTGGTTGTTGATGAGCTGGTGGGTTCCCCTCACTCAGTAATGGCTACATCTCTTATTCACAGTGTTTACCATGATGAGTGAGGTGGTTGTGGATGAGCTGGTGGGTTCCGCTCACTCAGTGATGGCTAACACTCTTATTCACAATGATGAGTGAGGTGGTTGTGGATGAGCTGGTGGGTTCCACTCCACTCAGTGATGGACAATCTCTTATTCACAGTGTTCACCATGATGAGTGAGGTGGTTGTGGATGAGCTGGTGGGTTCCTCTCACTCAGTGATGGCTACCTCTCTTTTTCACAGTGTTCACCATGATGATTGAGGTGGTTGTGGATGAGCTGGTGGCTTCCCTTCACTCAGTGACGGCTACCTCTCTTATTCACTGTGTTCACCATGATGAGTGAGGTGGTTGTGGAAGAGCTGGTGTGTTCCCCTCATTCAGTGATGGCTAACTCTCTAATTCACAGTGTTCACCATGTTGAGTGATGTGGTTGTGGATGAGCTGGTGAGTTCCCCTCATTCTGTGATGGCTACCTCTCTTATTCACAGTGTTCACTATGATGAGTGAGGTGGTTGTGGAAGAGCTGGTGTGTTCCCCTCATTCAGTGATGGTCTATCTCCTATTCACAGTGTTCACCGTGAAGAGTAAGGTGGTTGTTGATGAGCTGGTGGGTTCCCCTTTCTCAGTGATGGCTACCTCTCTTATTCACAGTGTTCACCATGTTGAGTGAGGGTGGTTGTGGATGAGCTGGTGGGTTCCGCTCACTCATTGATGGCTACCTCTCCTATTCACAGTGTTCACCATGATGAGTGAGGTGGTTGTGGATGAACTGGAGGTTTCCCCTCACTCAGTGATGGCTACCTCTCTTATTCACAGTGTTCACTATGATGAGTGAGGTTGGTTGTGGATGAGCTGGTGGGTTCCGCTCACTCAGTGATGGCTACCTCTCTTATTCACAGTGTTCACCATGATGAGTGAGGTGGTTGTGGATGAGCTGGTGGGTTCCACTCACTCAGTGATGGTCAATCTCTTATTCACAGTGTTCACCATGATGAGTGAGGTGGTTGTGGATGAGCTGGTGGGTTCCGCTCACTCAGTGATGGCTACCTCTCTTATTCATAGTCTTCACCATGATGAGTGATGTGGTTATGGATGAGCTGGTGGGTTCCCCTCACTCAGTGATGGCTACCTCACCATGATGAGTGAGGTGGTTGTTGATGAGCTGGTGGGTTCCCCTCACTCAGTGATGGCTACCTCTCTTATTCACAGTGTTCACCATGATGATTGAGGTGGTTGTGGATGAGCTGGTGGCTTCCCTTCACTCAGTGACGGCTACCTCTCTTATCACAGTGTTCACCATGATGAGTGAGGTGTTGTGGAAGAGCTGGTGTGTTCCCCTCATTCAGTGATGGCTAACTCTCTAATTCACAGTGTTCACCATGATGAGTGATGTGGTTGTGGATGAGCTGGTGGGTTCCCCTCACTCAGTGATGGTCTATCTCCTATTCACAGTGTTCACCATGAAGAGTAAGGTGGTTGTTGATGAGCTGGTGGGTTCCCTCACTCAGTAATGGCTACATCTCTTATTCACAGTGTTTACCATGATGAGTGAGGTGGTTGTGGATGAGCTGGTGGGTTCCGCTCACTCAGTGATGGCTAACACTCTTATTCACAATGATGAGTGAGGTGGTTGTGGATGAGCTGGTGGGTTCCACTCACTCAGTGATGGTCAATCTCTTATTCACAGTGTTCACCATGATGAGTGAGGTGGTTGTGGATGAGCTGCTGGGTTCCTCTCACTCAGTGATGGCTACCTCTCTTATTCACAGTGTTCACCATGATGAGTGATGTGGTTGTGGATGAGCTGGTGAGTTCCCCCTCATTCAGTGATGGCTACCTCTCTTATTCACAGTGTTCACCATGATGAGTGAGGTGGTTGTGGAAGAGCTGGTGTGTTCCCCTCATTCAGTGATGGCTATTTCTCTAATTCACAGTGTTCACCATGATGAGTGAGGTGGTTGTGGATGATCTGGTGGGTTCCCCTCACTCAGTGATGGTCTATCTCCTATTCACAGTGTTCACCATGATGAGTGAGGTGGTTGTTGATGAGCTGGTGGGTTCCCCTCACTCAGTGATGGCTACCTCTCTTTTTCACAGTGTTCACCATGATGATTGAGGTGGTTGTGGATGAGCTGGTGGCTTCCCTTCACTCAGTGACGGCTACCTCTCTTATTCACAGTGTTCACCATGATGAGTGAGGTGGTTGTGGATGATCTGGTGGGTTCCCCTCACTCAGTGATGGTCTATCTCCTATTCACAGTGTTCACCATGATGAGTGAGGTGGTTGTTGATGAGCAGGTGGGTTCCCCTCACTCAGTGATGGCTACCTCTCTTTTTCACCATGATGAGTCAGGTGGTTGTGGATGAGCTGGTGGGTTCCCCTCACTCAGTGATGGCTACCTCTCTTATTCACCATGATGAGTCAGGTGGTTGTGGATGAGCTGGTGGGTTCCCCTCACTCAGTGATGTCTACCTCTCTTATTCACCATGATGAGTCAGGTGGTTGTGGATGAGCTGGTGGGTTCCGCTCACTCAGTGATTGCTACCTCTCTTATTCATAGTGTTCACCATGATGAGTGATGTGGTTATGGATGAGCTGGTGGGTTCCCCTCACTCAGTGATGGCTACCTCTCTTATTCACAGTGTTCACCATGATGAGTGAGGTGGTTGTGGATGAGCTGGTGTGTTCCTCTCACTCAGTGATGGCTACCTCTCTTATTCACAGTGTTCACCATGATGATTGAGGTGGTTGTTGATGAGCTGGTGGGTTCCCCTCACTCAGTGATGGCTACCTCTCTTATTCACAGTGTTCACCATGATGAGTGAGGTGGTTGTGGATTTGCTGGTGGCTTCCTTTCACTCAGTGACGGCTACCTCTCTTATTCACAGTGTTCACCATGATGAGTGAGGTGGTTGTGGATGATCTGGTGGGTTCCCCTCACTCAGTGATGGTCTATCTCCTATTCACAGTGTTCACCATGAAGAGTAAGGTGGTTGTTGATGAGCTGGTGGGTTCCCCTCACTCAGTGATGGCTACCTCTCTTATTCACAGTGTTCACCATGAAGAGTAAGGTGGTTGTGGATGAGCTGGTGGGTTCCCCTCACTCAGTGATGGTCTATCTCCTATTCACAGTGTTCACCATGAAGAGTAAGGTGGTTGTTGATGAGCTGGTGGGTTCCCCTCACTTAGTGATGGCTACCTATCTTATTCACTGTGTTCACCATGATGAGTGAGGTGGTTGTGGATGAGCTGGTGTGTTCCTCTCACTCAGTGATGGCTACCTCTCTTATTCACAGTGTTCACCATGTTGAGTGATGTGGTTATGGATGAGCTGGTGGGTTCCCCTCACTCAGTAATGGCTACATCTCTTATTCACAGTGTTTACCATGATGAGTGAGGTGGTTGTTGATGAGCTGGTGGGTTCCGCTCACTCAGTGATGGCTAACACTCTTATTCACAATGATGAGTGAGGTGGTTGTGGATGAGCTGGTGGGTTCCACTCACTCAGTGATGGTCAATCTCTTATTCACAGTGTTCACCATGATGAGTGAGGTGGTTGTGGATGAGCTGGTGGGTTCCTCTCACTCAGTGATGGCTACCTCTCTTATTCACAGTGTTCACCATGATGAGTGATGTGGTTGTGGATGAGCTGGTGAGTTCCCCTCATTCAGTGATGGCTAACTCTCTAATTCACAGTGTTCACCATGATGAGTGAGGTGGTTGTGGATGAGCTGGTGGGTTCCCCTCACTCAGTGATGGTCTATCTCCTATTCACAGTGTTCACCATGAAGAGTAAGGTGGTTGTTGATGAGCTGGTGGGTTCCCCTCACTCAGTGATGGCTACCTCTCTTATTCACAGTGTTCACCATGTTGAGTGATGTGGTTATGGATGAGCTGGTGGGTTCCCCTCACTCAGTAATGGCTACATCTCTTATTCACAGTGTTTACCATGATGAGTGAGGTGGTTGTGGATGAGCTGGTGGGTTCCGCTCACTCAGTGATGGCTAACACTCTTATTCACAATGATGAGTGAGGTGGTTGTGGATGAGCTGGTGGGTTCCACTCACTCAGTGATGGTCAATCTCTTATTCACAGTGTTCACCATGATGAGTGAGGTGGTTGTGGATGAGCTGGTGGGTTCCTCTCACTCAGTGATGGCTACCTCTCTTATTCACAGTGTTCACCATGATGAGTGATGTGGTTGTGGATGAGCTGGTGAGTTCCCCTCATTCAGTGATGGCTACCTCTCTTATTCACAGTGTTCAGCATGATGAGTGAGGTGGTTGTGGAAGAGCTGGTGTGTTCCCCTCATTCAGTGATGGCTATTTCTCTAATTCACAGTGTTCACCATGATGAGTGAGGTGGTTGTGGATGATCTGGTGGGTTCCCCTCACTCAGTGATGGTCTATCTCCTATTCACAGTGTTCACCATGATGAGTGAGGTGGTTGTTGATGAGCTGGTGGGTTCCCCTCACTCAGTGATGGCTACCTCTCTTATTCACAGTGTTCAACATGATGAGTGAGGTGGTTGTGGATGAGCTGGTGGGTTCCCTTCACTCAGTAGTGGTCTATCTCTTTTTCACAGTGTTCACCATGATGATTGAGGTGGTTGTGGATGAGCTGGTGGCTTCCCTTCACTCAGTGACGGCTACCTCTCTTATTCACAGTGTTCACCATGATGAGTGAGGTGGTTGTGGAAGAGCTGGTGTGTTCCCCTCATTCAGTGATGGCTAACTCTCTAATTCACAGTGTTCACCATGATGAGAGAGGTGGTTGTGGATGAGCTGGTGGGTTCCCCTCACTCAGTGATGGTCTATCTCCTATTCACAGTGTTCACCATGAAGAGTAAGGTGGTTGTTGATGAGCTGGTGGGTTCCCCTCACTCAGTGATGGCTACCTCTCTTATTCACAGTGTTCACCATGAAGAGTAAGGTGGTTGTGGATGAGCTGGTGGGTTCCCCTCACTCAGTGATGGGCTATCTCCTATTCACAGTGTTCACCATGTTGAGTGATGTGGTTATGGATGAGCTGGTGGGTTCCCCTCACTCAGTAATGGCTACATCTCTTATTCACAGTGTTTACCATGATGAGTGAGGTGGTTGTGGATGAGCTGGTGGGTTCCGCTCACTCAGTGATGGCTAACACTCTTATTCACAATGATGAGTGAGGTGGTTGTGGATGAGCTGGTGGGTTCCACTCACTCAGTGATGGTCAATCTCTTATTCACAGTGTTCACCATGATGAGTGAGGTGGTTGTGGATGAGCTGGTGGGTTCCGCTCACTCAGTGATGGCTAACACTCTTATTCACAATGATGAGTGAGGTGGTTGTGGATGAGCTGGTGGGTTCCCCTCACTCACTGATGGTCTATCTCCTATTCACAGTGTTCACCATGAAGAGGAAGGTGGTTGTTGATGAGCTGGTGGGTTCCCCTTTCTCAGTGATGGCTACCTCTCTTATTCACAGTGTTCACCATGATGAGTGAGGTGGTTGTTGATGAGCTGGTGGGTTCCCCTCACTCAGTGATGGCTACCTCTCTTATTCACAGTGTTCAACATGATGAGTGAGGTGGTTGTGGATGAGCTGGTGGGTTCCCTTCACTCAGTAGTGGTCTATCTCTTTTTCACAGTGTTCACCATGATGATTGAGGTGGTTGTGGATGAGCTGGTGGCTTCCCTTCACTCAGTGACGGCTACCTCTCTTATTCACAGTGTTCACCATGATGAGTGAGGTGGTTGTGGAAGAGCTGGTGTGTTCCCCTCATTCAGTGATGGCTAACTCTCTAATTCACAGTGTTCACCATGATGAGAGAGGTGGTTGTGGATGAGCTGGTGGGTTCCCCTCACTCAGTGATGGTCTATCTCCTATTCACAGTGTTCACCATGAAGAGTAAGGTGGTTGTTGATGAGCTGGTGGGTTCCCCTCACTCAGTGATGGCTACCTCTCTTATTCACAGTGTTCACCATGAAGAGTAAGGTGGTTGTGGATGAGCTGGTGGGTTCCCCTCACTCAGTGATGGGCTATCTCCTATTCACAGTGTTCACCATGTTGAGTGATGTGGTTATGGATGAGCTGGTGGGTTCCCCTCACTCAGTAATGGCTACATCTCTTATTCACAGTGTTTACCATGATGAGTGAGGTGGTTGTGGATGAGCTGGTGGGTTCCGCTCACTCAGTGATGGCTAACACTCTTATTCACAATGATGAGTGAGGTGGTTGTGGATGAGCTGGTGGGTTCCACTCACTCAGTGATGGTCAATCTCTTATTCACAGTGTTCACCATGATGAGTGAGGTGGTTGTGGATGAGCTGGTGGGTTCCTCTCACTCAGTGATGGCTACCTCTCTTATTCACAGTGTTCACCATGATGAGTGATGTGGTTGTGGATGAGCTGGTGAGTTCCCCTCATTCAGTGATGGCTACCTCTCTTATTCACAGTGTTCACCATGATGAGTGAGGTGGTTGTGGAAGAGCTGGTGTGTTCCCCTCATTCAGTGATGGCTATTTCTCTAATTCACAGTGTTCACCATGATGAGTGAGGTGGTTGTGGATGATCTGGTGGGTTCCCCTCACTCAGTGATGGCTACCTCTCTTATTCACAGTGTTCACCATGATGAGTGAGGTGGTTGTGGATGAGCTGGTGGGTTCCCTTCACTCAGTAGTGGTCTATCTCTTTTTCACAGTGTTCACCATGATGATTGAGGTGGTTGTGGATGAGCTGGTGGGTTCCGCTCACTCAGTGATGGCTACCTCTCTTATTCATAGCGTTCACCATGATGAGTGATGTGGTTATGGATGAGCTGGTAGGTTCCCCTCACTCAGTGATGGCTACCTCTCTTATTCACAGTGTTCACCATGATGAGTGAGGTGGTTGTGGATGAGCTGGTGGGTTCCGCTCACTCAGTGATGGCTACCTCTCTTATTCATAGTGTTCACCATGATGAGTGATGTGGTTATGGATGAGCTGGTGAGTTCCCCTCACTCAGTGATGGCTACCACTCTTATTCACAGTGTTCACCATGATGAGTGAAGTGGTTGTGGATGAGCTGGTGGGTTCCGCTCACTCAGTGATGGCTACCTCTCTTATTCATAGTGTTCACCATGATGAGTGATGTGGTTATGGATGAGCTGGTGGGTTCCCCTCACTCAGTGATGGCTACCTCTCTTATTCACAGTGTTCACGATGATGAGTGAGGTGGTTGTTGATGAGCTGGTGGGTTCCCCTCACTCAGTGATGGCTACCTCTCTTATTCACAGTGTACACCATGATGAGTGAGGTGGTTGTGGATGAGCTGGTGGGTTCCCTTCACTCAGTAGTGGTCTATCTCTTTTTCACAGTGTTCACCATGATGATTGAGGTGGTTGTGGATGAGCTGGTGGCTTCCCTTCACTCAGTGACGGCTACCTCTCTTATTCACAGTGTTCACCATGATGAGTGAGGTGGTTGTGGAAGAGCTGGTGTGTTCCCCTCACTCAGTGATGGCTACCTCTCTTATTCACAGTAGTTCACCATGATGAGTGAGGTGGTTGTGGATGATCTGGTGGGTTCCCCTCACTCAGTGATGGTCTATCTCCTATTCACAGTGTTCACCATGATGAGTGAGGTGGTTGTTGATGATCTGGTGGGTTCCCCTCACTCAGTGATGGCTACCTCTCTTATTCACAGTGTTCACCATGATGATTGAGGTGGTTGTGGATGAGCTGGTGGCTTCCCTTCACTCAGTGACGGCTACCTCTCTTATTCACAGTGTTCACCATGATGAGTGAGGTGGTTGTGGAAGAGCTGGTGTGTTCCCCTCATTTAGTGACGGCTACCTCTCTTATTCATAGTGTTCACCATGATGAGTGAGGTGGTTGTGGAAGAGCTGGTGTGTTCCCCTCATTCAGTGATGGCTAACTCTCTAATTCACAGTGTTCACCATGATGAGTGAGGTGGTTGTGGATGAGCTGGTGGGTTCCCCTCACTCAGTGATGGTCTATCTCCTATTCACAGTGTTCACCATGAAGAGTAAGGTGGTTGTTGATGAGCTGGTGGGTTCCCCTCACTCAGTGATGGCTACCTCTCTTATTCAGTGTTCACCATGTTGAGTGATGTGGTTATGGATGAGCTGGTGGGTTCCCCTCACTCAGTAATGGCTACATCTCTTATTCACAGTGTTTACCATGATGAGTGAGGTGGTTGTGGATGAGCTGGTGGGTTCCGCTCACTCAGTGATGGCTAACACTCTATTCACAATGATGAGTGAGGTGGTTGTGGATGAGCTGGTGGGTTCCACTCACTCAGTGATGGTCAATCTCTTATTCACAGTGTTCACCATGATGAGTGAGGTGGTTGTGGAAGAGCTGGTGTGTTCCCCTCATTCAGTGATGGCTATTTCTCTAATTCACAGTGTTCACCATGATGAGTGAGGTGGTTGTGGATGATCTGGTGGGTTCCCCTCACTCAGTGATGGTCTATCTCCTATTCACAGTGTTCACCATGATGAGTGAGGTGGTTGTTGATGAGCTGGTGGGTTCCCCTCACTCAGTGATGGGCTACCTCTCTTATTCACAGTGTTCAACATGAGTGAGGTGGTTGTGGATGAGCTGGTGGGTTCCCTTCACTCAGTAGTGGTCTATCTCTTTTTCACAGTGTTCACCATGATGATTGAGGTGGTTGTGGATGAGCTGGTGGCTTCCCTTCACTCAGTGACGGCTACCTCTCTTATTCACAGTGTTCACCATGATGAGTGAGGTGGTTGTGGAAGAGCTGGTGTGTTCCCCTCATTCAGTGATGGCTAACTCTCTAATTCACAGTGTTCACCATGATGAGAGAGGTGGTTGTGGATGAGCTGGTGGGTTCCCCTCACTCAGTGATGGTCTATCTCCTATTCACAGTGTTCACCATGAAGAGTAAGGTGGTTGTTGATGAGCTGGTGGGTTCCCCTCACTCAGTGATGGCTACCTCTCTTATTCACAGTGTTCACCATGAAGAGTAAGGTGGTTGTGGATGAGCTGGTGGGTTCCCCTCACTCAGTGATGGGCTATCTCCTATTCACAGTGTTCACCATGTGAGTGATGTGGTTATGGATGAGCTGGTGGGTTCCCTCACTCAGTAATGGCTACATCTCTTATTCACAGTGTTTACCATGATGAGTGAGGTGGTTGTGGATGAGCTGGTGGGTTCCGCTCACTCAGTGATGGCTAACACTCTTATTCACAATGATGAGTGAGGTGGTTGTGGATGAGCTGGTGGGTTCCACTCACTCAGTGATGGTCAATCTCTTATTCACAGTGTTCACCATGATGAGTGAGGTGGTTGTGGATGAGCTGGTGGGTTCCTCTCACTCAGTGATGGCTACCTCTCTATTCACAGTGTTCACCATGATGAGTGATGTGGTTGTGGATGACGTGGTGAGTTCCCCTCATTCAGTGATGGCTACCTCTCTTATTCACAGTGTTCACCTGATGAGTGAGGTGGTTGTGGAAGAGCTGGTGTGTTCCCCTCATTCAGTGATGGCTATTTCTCTAATTCACAGTGTTCACCTGATGAGTGAGGTGGTTGTGGATGAGCTGGTGGGTTCCCCTCACTCAGTGATGGCTACCTCTCTTATTCACAGTGTACACCATGATGAGTGAGGTGGTTGTGGATGAGCTGGTGGGTTCCCTTCACTCAGTAGTGGTCTATCTCTTTTTCACAGTGTTCACCATGATGATTGAGGTGGTTGTGGATGAGCTGGTGGCTTCCCTTCACTCAGTGACGGCTACCTCTCTTATTCACAGTGTTCACCATGATGAGTGAGGTGGTTGTGGAAGAGCTGGTGTGTTCCCCTCACTCAGTGATGGCTACCTCTCTTATTCACAGTAGTTCACCATGATGAGTGAGGTGGTTGTGGATGATCTGGTGGGTTCCCCTCACTCAGTGATGGTCTATCTCCTATTCACAGTGTTCACCATGATGAGTGAGGTGGTTGTTGATGAGCTGGTGGGTTCCCCTCACTCAGTGATGGCTACCTCTCTTATTCACAGTGTTCACCATGATGATTGAGGTGGTTGTGGATGAGCTGTGGCTTCCCTTCACTCAGTGACGGCTACCTCTCTTATTCACAGTGTTCACCATGATGAGTGAGGTGGTTGTGGAAGAGCTGGTGTGTTCCCCTCATTTAGTGACGGCTACCTCTCTTATTCATAGTGTTCACCATGATGAGTGAGGTGGTTGTGGAAGAGCTGGTGTGTTCCCCTCATTCAGTGATGGCTAACTCTCTAATTCACAGTGTTCACCATGATGAGTGAGGTGGTTGTGGATGAGCTGGTGGGTTCCCCTCACTCAGTGAGTCTATCTCCTATTCACAGTGTTCACCATGAAGAGTAAGGTGGTTGTTGATGAGCTGGTGGGTTCCCCTCACTCAGTGATGGCTACCTCTCTTATTCACAGTGTTCACCATGTTGAGTGATGTGGTTATGGATGAGCTGGTGGGTTCCCCTCACTCAGTAATGGCTACATCTCTTATTCACAGTGTTACCATGATGAGTGAGGTGGTTGTGGATGAGCTGGTGGGTTCCGCTCACTCAGTGATGGCTAACACTCTTATTCACAATGATGAGTGAGGTGGTTGTGGATGAGCTGGTGGGTTCCACTCACTCAGTGATGGTCAATCTCTTATTCACAGTGTTCACCATGATGAGTGAGGTGGTTGTGGAAGAGCTGGTGTGTTCCCCTCATTCAGTGATGGCTATTTCTCTAATTCACAGTGTTCACCATGATGAGTGAGGTGGTTGTGGATGATCTGTGGGTTCCCCTCACTCAGTGATGGTCTATCTCCTATTCACAGTGTTCACCATGATGAGTGAGGTGGTTGTTGATGAGCTGGTGGGTTCCCCTCACTCAGTGATGGCTACCTCTCTTATTCACAGTGTTCAACATGATGAGTGAGGTGGTTGTGGATGAGCTGGTGGGTTCCCTTCACTCAGTAGTGGTCTATCTCTTTTTCACAGTGTTCACCATGATGATTGAGGTGGTTGTGGATGAGCTGGTGGCTTCCCTTCACTCAGTGACGGCTACCTCTCTTATTCACAGTGTTCACCATGATGAGTGATGTGGTTATGGATGAGCTGGTGGGTTCCCCTCACTCAGTAATGGCTACATCTCTTATTCACAGTGTTTACCATGATGAGTGAGGTGGTTGTGGATGAGCTGGTGGGTTCCGCTCACTCAGTGATGGCTAACACTCTTATTCACAATGATGAGTGAGGTGGTTGTGGATGAGCTGGTGGGTTCCACTCACTCAGTGATGGTCAATCTCTTATTCACAGTGTTCACCTGATGAGTGAGGTGGTTGTGGAAGAGCTGGTGTGTTCCCCTCATTCAGTGATGGCTATTTCTCTAATTCACAGTGTTCACCATGATGAGTGAGGTGGTTGTGGATGATCTGGTGGGTTCCCCTCACTCAGTGATGGTCTATCTCCTATTCACAGTGTTCACCATGATGAGTGAGGTGGTGTTGATGAGCTGTGGGTTCCCCTCACTCAGTGATGGCTACCTCTCTTATTCACAGTGTTCAACATGATGAGTGAGGTGGTTGTGGATGAGCTGGTGGGTTCCCTTCACTCAGTAGTGGTCTATCTCTTTTTCACAGTGTTCACCATGATGATTGAGGTGGTTGTGGATGAGCTGGTGGCTTCCCTTCACTCAGTGACGGCTACCTCTCTTATTCACAGTGTTCACCATGATGAGTGAGGTGGTTGTGGAAGAGCTGGTGTGTTCCCCTCATTCAGTGATGGCTAACTCTCTAATTCACAGTGTTCACCATGATGAGAGGTGGTTGTGGATGAGCTGGTGGGTTCCCCTCACTCAGTGATGGTCTATCTCCTATTCACAGTGTTCACCATGAAGAGTAAGGTGGTTGTTGATGAGCTGGTGGGTTCCCCTCACTCAGTGATGGCTACCTCTCTTATTCACAGTGTTCACCATGAAGAGTAAGGTGGTTGTGGATGAGCTGGTGGGTTCCCTCACTCAGTGATGGGCTATCTCCTATTCACAGTGTTCACCATGTTGAGTGATGTGGTTATGGATGAGCTGGTGGGTTCCCCTCACTCAGTAATGGCTACATCTCTTATTCACAGTGTTTACCATGATGAGTGAGGTGGTTGTGGATGAGCTGGTGGGTTCCGCTCACTCAGTGATGGCTAACACTCTTATTCACAATGATGAGTGAGGTGGTTGTGGATGAGCTGGTGGGTTCCACTCACTCAGTGATGGTCAATCTCTTATTCACAGTGTTCACCATGATGAGTGAGGTGGTTGTGGATGAGCTGGTGGGTTCCTCTCACTCAGTGATGGCTACCTCTCTTATTCACAGTGTTCACCATGATGAGTGATGTGGTTGTGGATGAGCTGGTGAGTTCCCCTCATTCAGTGATGGCTACCTCTCTTATTCACAGTGTTCACCATGATGAGTGAGGTGGTTGTGGAAGAGCTGGTGTGTTCCCCTCATTCAGTGATGGCTATTTCTCTAATTCACAGTGTTCACATGATGAGTGAGGTGGTTGTGGATGATCTGGTGGGTTCCCCTCACTCAGTGATGGCTACCTCTCTTATTCACAGTGTTCACCATGATGAGTGAGGTGTTGTGGATGAGCTGGTGGGTTCCCTTCACTCAGTAGTGGTCTATCTCTTTTTCACAGTGTTCACCATGATGATTGAGGTGGTTGTGGATGAGCTGGTGGTTCCGCTCACTCAGTGATGGCTACCTCTCTTATTCATAGCGTTCACCATGATGAGTGATGTGGTTATGGATGAGCTGGTAGGTTCCCCTCACTCAGTGATGGCTACCTCTCTTATTCACAGTGTTCACCATGATGAGTGAGGTGGTTGTGGATGAGCTGGTGGGTTCCGCTCACTCAGTGATGGCTACCTCTCTTATTCATAGTGTTCACCATGATGAGTGATGTGGTTATGGATGACGTGGTGAGTTCCCCTCACTCAGTGATGGCTACACTCTTATTCACAGTGTTCACCATGATGAGTGAAGTGGTTGTGGATGAGCTGGTGGGTTCCGCTCACTCAGTGATGGCTACCTCTCTTATTCATAGTGTTCACCATGATGAGTGATGTGGTTATGGATGAGCTGGTGGGTTCCCCTCACTCAGTGATGGCTACCTCTCTATTCACAGTGTTCACGATGATGAGTGAGGTGGTTGTTGATGAGCTGGTGGGTTCCCCTCACTCAGTGATGGCTACCTCTCTATTCACAGTGTACACCATGATGAGTGAGGTGGTTGTGGATGAGCTGGTGGGTTCCCTTCACTCAGTAGTGGTCTATCTCTTTTTCACAGTGTTCACCATGATGATTGAGGTGGTTGTGATGAGCTGGTGGCTTCCCTTCACTCAGTGACGGCTACCTCTCTTATTCACAGTGTTCACCATGATGAGTGAGGTGGTTGTGGAAGAGCTGGTGTGTTATGAGTGAGGTGGTTGTGGAAGAGCTGGTGTGTTCCCCCTCACTCAGTGATGGCTACCTCTCTTATTCACAGTAGTTCACCATGATGAGTGAGGTGGTTGTGGATGATCTGGTGGGTTCCCCTCACTCAGTGATGGTCTATCTCCTATTCACAGTGTTCACCATGATGAGTGAGGTGGTTGTTGATGAGCTGGTGGGTTCCCCTCACTCAGTGATGGCTACCTCTCTTATTCACAGTGTTCACCATGATGATTGAGGTGGTTGTGGATGAGCTGGTGGCTTCCCTTCACTCAGTGACGGCTACCTCTCTTATCACAGTGTTCACCATGATGAGTGAGGTGGTTGTGGAAGAGCTGGTGTGTTCCCCTCATTTAGTGACGGCTACCTCTCTTATTCATAGTGTTCACCATGATGAGTGAGGTGGTTGTGGAAGAGCTGGTGTGTTCCCCTCATTCAGTGATGGCTAACTCTCTAATTCACAGTGTTCACCATGATGAGTGAGGTGGTTGTGGATGAGCTGGTGGGTTCCCCTCACTCAGTGATGGTCTATCTCCTATTCACAGTGTTCACCATGAAGAGTAAGGTGGTTGTTGATGAGCTGGTGGGTTCCCCTCACCTCAGTGATGGCTACCTCTCTTATTCACAGTGTTCACCATGTTGAGTGATGTGGTTATGGATGAGCTGGTGGGTTCCCCTCACTCAGTAATGGCTACATCTCTTATTCACAGTGTTTACCATGATGAGTGAGGTGGTTGTGGATGAGCTGGTGGGTTCCGCTCACTCAGTGATGGCTAACACTCTTATTCACAATGATGAGTGAGGTGGTTGTGGATGAGCTGGTGGGTTCCACTCACTCAGTGATGGTCAATCTCTTATTCACAGTGTTCACCATGATGAGTGAGGTGGTTGTGGAAGAGCTGGTGTGTTCCCCTCATTCAGTGATGGCTACCTCTCTAATTCACAGTGTTCACCATGATGAGTGAGGTGGTTGTGGATGAGCTGGTGGGTTCCGCTCACTCAGTGATGGCTACCTACCATGATGAGTGATGTGGTTATGGATGAGCTGGTAGGTTCCCCTCACTCAGTGATGGCTACCTCTCTTATTCACAGTGTTTCACCATGATGAGTGAGGTGGTTGTGGATGAGCTGGTGGGTTCCGCTCACTCAGTGATGGCTACCTCTCTTATTCATAGTGTTCACCATGATGAGTGATGTGGTTATGGATGAGCTGGTGAGTTCCCCTCACTCAGTGATGGCTACCACTCTTATTCACAGTGTTCACCATGATGAGTGAAGTGGTTGTGGATGAGCTGGTGGTTCCGCTCACTCAGTGATGGCTACCTCTCTTATTCACAGTGTTCACGATGATGAGTGAGGTGGTTGTTGATGAGCTGGTGGGTTCCCCTCACTCAGTGATGGCTACCTCTCTTATTCACAGTGTACACCATGATGAGTGAGGTGGTTGTGGATGAGCTGGTGGGTTCCCTTCACTCAGTAGTGGTCTATCTCTTTTTCACAGTGTTCACCATGATGATTGAGGTGGTTGTGGATGAGCTGGTGGCTTCCCTTCACTCAGTGACGGCTACCTCTCTTATTCACAGTGTTCACCATGATGAGTGAGGTGGTTGTGGAAGAGCTGGTGTGTTCCCCTCACTCAGTGATGGCTACCTCTCTTATTCACAGTAGTTCACCATGATGAGTGAGGTGGTTGTGGATGATCTGGTGGGTTCCCCTCACTCAGTGATGGTCTATCTCCTATTCACAGTGTTCACCATGATGAGTGAGGTGGTTGTTGATGAGCTGGTGGGTTTCCCTCACTCAGTGATGGCTACCTCTCTTATTCACAGTGTTCACCATGAAGAGTAAGGTGGTTGTGGATGAGCTGGTGGGTTCCCTTCACTCAGTAGTGGTCTATCTCTTTTTCACAGTGTTCACCATGATGAGTGAGGTGGTTGTGGATCAGCTGGTGGGTTCCCCTCACTTAGTGATGGCTACCTATCTTATTCACTGTGTTCCACCATGATGAGTGAGGTGGTTGTGGATGAGCTGGTGTGTTCCTCTCACTCAGTGATGGCTACCTCTCTTATTCACAGTGTTCACCTTGTTGAGTGATGTGGTTATGGATGAGCTGGTGGGTTCCCCTCACTCAGTGATGGCTACCTCTCTATTCACAGTAGTTCACCATGATGAGTGAGTGGTTGTGGATGAGCTGGTGGGTTCCGCTCACTCAGTGATGGCTACCTCTCTTATTCACAGTGTACACAATGATGAGTGAGGTGGTTGTGGATGAGCTGGTGGGTTCCCCTCACTCAGTGATGGCTACCTCTCTTATTCACAGGGTTCACCATGATGAGTGAGGTGGTTGTGGATGAGCTGGTGGGTTCCTCTCACTCAGTGATGGCTACCTCTCTTATTCACAGTGTTCACCATGATGAGTGATGTGGTTGTGGATGAGCTGGTGAGTTCCCCTCATTCAGTGATGGCTACCTCTTCTTATTCACAGTGTTCACCATGATGAGTGAGGTGGTTGTGGAAGAGCTGGTGTGTTCCCCTCATTCAGTGATGGCTACCTCACTAATTCACAGTGTTCACCAAGATGAGTGAGGTGGTTGTGATGAGCTGGTGGGTTCCTCTCACTCAGTGATGGCTACCTCTCTTATTCACAGTGTTCACCATGATGAGTGATGTGGTTGTGGATGAGCTGGTGAGTTCCCCTCATTCAGTGATGGCTACCTCTCTATTCATAGTGTTCACCATTGATGAGTGATGTGGTTATGGATGAGCTGGTGGGTTCCCCTCACTCAGTGATGGCTACCTCTCTTATTCACAGTGTTCACCATCATGAGTGAGGTGGTTGTTGACGAGCAGGTGGGTTCCCTCACTCAGTGATGTCTACCTCTCTTATTCACAGTGTTCACCATGATGAGTGAGGTGGTTGTGGATGAGCTCGTGGGTTCCCCTCACTCACTGATGGTCTATCTCCTATTCACAGTGTTCACCATGAAAGGAGTAGTAGTAAGGTGGTTGTTGATGAGCTGGTAGGTTCCCCTTTCTCAGTGATGGGCTACCTCTCTTATTCACAGTGTTCACCATGATGAGTGAGGTGGTTGTGGATGAGCTGGTGGGTTCCGCTCACTCAGTGATGGCTACCTCTCTTATTCATAGTGTTCACCATGATGAGTGATGTGGTTATGGATGAGCTGGTGGGTTCCCCTCACTCAGTGATGGCTACCTCTCTTATTCACAGTGTCACATGATGAGTGAGGTGGTTGTGGATGAGCTGGTGGGTTCCGCTCACTCAGTGATGGCTACCTCTCTTATTCATAGTGTTCACCATGATGAGTGATTGGTAATGGATGAGCTGGTGGGTTCCCTCACTCAGTGATGGCTACCTCTCTTATTCACATTGTTCACCATGATGAGTGAGGTGGTTGTGGATGAGCTGATGGGTTCCCTTCACTCAGTAGTGGGTCTATCTCTTGTTCACAGTGTTCACCATGATGATTGAGGTGATTGTGGATGAGCTGGTGGCTTCCCTTCACTCAGTGACGGCTACCTCTCTTATTCACAGTGTTCACCATGATGAGTGAGGTGGTTGTGAAGAGCTGGTGTGTTCCCCTCCATTCAGTGATGGCTAACTCTCTAATTCAAAGTGTTCACCATGATGAGAGAGGTGGTTGTGGATGTGCTGGTGGGTTCCCCTCACTCAGTGATGGTCTATCTCCTATTCACAGTGTTCACCATGAAGAGTAAGGTGGTTGTTGATGAGCTGGTGGGTTCCCCTCACTCAGTGATGGCTACCTCTCTTATTCACAGTGTTCACCATGAAGAGTAAGGTGGTTGTGGATGAGCTGGTGCGTTCCCCTCACTCAGTGATGGTCTATCTCCTATTCACAGTCTTCACCATGAAGAGTAAGGTGGTTGTTGATGAGCTGGTGGGTTCCCCTCACTTAGTGATGGCTACCTCTCTTATTCACAGTGTTCACCATGATGATTGAGGTGGTTGTTGATGAGCTGGTGGGTTCCCCTCACTCATGATGGCTACCTCTCTTATTCACAGTGTTCACCATGATGAGTGAGGTGGTTGTGGATTTGCTGGTGGCTTCCTTTCACTCAGTGACTGCTACCTCTCTTATTCACAGTGTTCACCATGATGAGTGAGGTGGTTGTGGAAGAGCTGGTGTGTTCCCCTCATTCAGTGATGGCTAACTCTCTAATTCACAGTGTTCACCATGATGAGTGAGGTGGTTGTGGATGAGCTGGTGTGTTCCCCTCACTCAGTGATGGGCTACCTCTCTTATTCACAGTAGTTCACCATGATGAGTGAGGTGGTTGTGGATGATCTGGTGGGTTCCCCTCACTCAGTGATGGTCTATCTCCTATTCACAGTGTTCACCATGATGAGTGAGGTGGTTGTTTGATGAGCTGGTGGGTTCCCCTCACTCAGTGATGGCTACCTCTCTTATTCACAGTGTTCACCATGATGAGTGAGGTGGTTGTGGATGAGCTTGTGGGTTCCCTTCACTCAGTAGTGGTCTATCTCTTTTTCTCAGTGTTCACCATGATGACTGAGGGGTTGTGGATGAGCTGGTGGCTTCCCTTCACTCAGTGACGGCTACCTCTCTTATTCAAAGTGTTCACCATGATGAGTGAGGTGTTGTGGAAGAGCTGGTGTGTTCCCCTCATTCAGTGATGGCTACCTATCTTATTCACTGTGTTCACCATGATGAGTGAGGTGGTTGTGGATGAGCTGGTGTGTTCCCTTCACTCAGTAGTGGTCTATCTCTTTTCTCAGTGTTCACCATGATGACTGAGGTGGTTGTGGATGAGCTGGTGCTTCCCTTCACTCAGTTGACGGCTACCTCTCTTATTCAAAGTGTTCACCATGATGAGTGAGGTGGTTGTGGAAGAGCTGGTGTGTTCCCCTCATTCAGTGATGGCTACCTCCTCTTATTCACAGTGTTCACCATGTTGAGTGATGTGGTTATGGATGAGCTGGAGGGTTCCCCTCACTCAGTGATGGCTACCTCTCTTATTCATAGAAGTTCACCATGATGAGTGAGGTGGTTGTGGCATGAGCTGGTGGGTTCCGCTCACTCAGTGATGGCTACCTCTCTATTCACAGTGTTCACCATGATGAGTGAGGTGGTTGTGGAAGAGCTGGTGGGTTCCTCTCACTCAGTGATGGCTACCTCTCTTATTCACAGTGTTCACCATGATGAGTGATGTGGTTGTGGATGAGCTGGTGAGTTCCCCTCATTCAGTGATGGCTACCACTCTTATTCACAGTGTTCACCATGATGAGTGAGGTGGTTGTGGATGAGCTGGTGTGTTCGCTCACTCAGTGATGGCTACCTCTCTTATTCACAGTGTTCACCATGATGAGTGAGGTGGTTGTGGATGAGCTGGTGGGTTCCCCTCACTCAGTGATGTCTACCTCTCTTATTCACCATGATGAGTGAGGTGGTTGTGGATGAGCGGTGGGTTCCTCTCACTCAGTGATGGCTACCTCTCTTATTCACAGTGTTCACCATGATGAGTGATGTGGTTGTGGATGAGCGGGTGAGTTCCCTCATTCAGTGATGGCTACCTCTCTTATTCACAGTGTTCACCATGATGAGTGAGGTGGTTGTGGAAGAGCTGGTGTGTTCCCCTCATTCAGTGATGGCTACCTCTCTAATTCACAGTGTTCACCATGATGAGTGAGGTGGTTGTGGATGAGCTGGTGGGTTCCGCTCACTCAGTGATGGCTACCTCTCTTATTCATAGTGTTCACCATGATGAGTGATGTGGTTATGGATGAGCTGGTGGGTTCCCCTCACTCAGTGATGGCTACCTCTCTTATTCACAGTGTTCACCATCATGAGTGAGGTGGGTGTTGACGAGCAGGTGGGTTCCCCTCACTCAGTGATGTCTACCTCTCTTATTCACAGTGTTCACCATGATGAGTGAGGTGGTTGTGGATGAGCTGGTGGGTTCCCCTCACTCACTGATGGTCTATCTCCTATTCACAGTGTTCACCATGAAGAGTAAGGTGGTTGTTGATGAGCTGGTGGGTTCCCCTTTCTCAGTGATGGCTACCTCTCTTATTCACAGTGTTCACCATGATGAGTGAGGTGGTTGTGGATGAGCTGGTGGGTTCCGCTCACTCAGTGATGGCTACCTCTCTTATTCATAGTGTTCACCATGATGAGTGATGTGGTTATGGATGAGCTGGTGGGTTCCCCTCACTCAGTGATGGCTACCTCTCTTATTCACAGTGTTCACCATGATGAGTGAGGTGGTTGTGGATGAGCTGGTGGGTTCCGCTCACTCAGTGATGGCTACCTCTCTTATTCATAGTGTTCACCATGATGAGTGATTGATGTGGTTATGGATGAGCTGGTGGGTTCCCCTCACTCAGTGATGGCTACCTCTCTTATTCACAGTGTTCACCATGATGAGTGAGGTGGTTGTGGATGAGCTGATGGGTTCCCTTCACTCAGTAAGTGGTCTATCTCTTTTTCACAGTGTTCACCATGATGATTGAGGTGGTTGTGGATGAGCTGGTGGGTTCCCCTCACTCAGTGATGGCTACCTCTCTTATTCACAGTGTTCACCATGAAGAGTAAGGTGGTTGTGGATGAGCTGGTGCGTTCCCCTCACTCAGTGATGGTCTATCTCCTATTCACAGTGTTCACCATGAAGAGTAAGGTGGTTGTTGATGTGCTGGTGGGTTCCCCTCACTTAGTGATGGCTACCTATCTTATTCACTGTGTTCACCATGATGAGTGAGGTGGTTATGGATGAGCTGGTGGCTTCCCTTCACTCAGTGACGGCTACCTCTCTTATTCACAGTGTTCACCATGATGAGTGAGGTGGTTGTGGAAGAGCTGGTGTGTTCCCCTCATTCAGTGATGGCTAACTCTCTAATTCACAGTGTTCAACATGATGAGTGAGGTGGTTGTGGATGAGCTGGTGGGTTCCCCTCACTCAGTGATGGTCTATCTCCTATTCACAGTGTTCACCATGAAGAGTAAGGTGGTTGTTGATGAGCTGGTGGGGTTCCCCTCACTCAGTGATAGCTACCTCTCTTATTCACAGTGTTCACCATTAAGAGTAAGGTGGTTGTGGATGAGCTGGTGGGTTCCCCTCACTCAGTGATGGTCTATCTCCTATTCACAGTGTTCACCATGAAGAGTAAGGTGGTTCTTGATGAGCTGGTGGGTTCCCCTCACTTAGTGATGGCTACCTCTCTTATTCACAGTGTTCACCATGATGAGTGATGTGTTGTGGATGAGCTGGTGAGTTCCCCTCATTCAGTGATGGCTACCTCTCTTATTCACAGTGTTCACCATGATGAGTGAGGTGGTTGTGGATGAGCTGGTG